>NW_004443979.1:17302729-17315822 GCF_000243295.1 Trichechus manatus latirostris
TTGTCTTTATAAACAGTATTATGCCAATTGAGCTAGATGTTCCCTGAGACCATGGTCCCCACAGCCCTCCGCCCATCAATTCAGTCCCTCAGGGAGTTTGGATGTGTCTATGGAGCTTCCATGACCCTTGCTTGTACAAGGTGTGCCGGTAGAAATTGATTTTTTAAAGTCTGTCTTCAAAGACAATTTCTCTACTTCCACTCTCTTCCATCATTTTATTTTCCCTAGTCTGAAGCATCTAAATAAGAATGGAGCCCACTTCCTTCATCTTCTGTGGGACAAATTCCTTGACAATGAGTCTAAAAGAAATACAATGGGTTCTCTCTGTCTTTTCTTGTTCTTATCTGTTTGGTGTTTTCTAGATGTCTGCCACGCTAGGAGAGAAACTGAGTTCTGTTTTCCTAGCCGTTTCTCCCCTAGGGAGAAATAAGATGTAAAAGAAGACGGGGGGGAGTCTTAAAAAATTCCAGTGACCCTTATTTACCTTTTTTATCCCCAGAGCCTACGTATATACTTCATAATAATAATAGCTATTTTTATTGAAGGATTACTGTATGCTAGGTACTCAGCTGAGAGCTTTATATTCATCATCTGTTTAATCCTCCTAACAGCTTTATGGAGTATTAATAAGAGTGGCTGACATTTATTGAGCCACTTATATGTGTCAGAGACCCTTCTAAGGGTTTTATACATAATATCTCATTTAATCATTACAACAAATTTGTGAAATGGGCATTTTGATTACCCCATCTTAAAGCTGAGGAAACTGATGATTACAGAATAAAATCACACAGTTAATAATGGAGAAATCAGGATTTTAACTTCAGTCCATGCTATTTTCCACTACACTACACTGTCTTATCAAGCAAATGATGGGTAAATAAGTAAGCAAATAAATAAATTTCACAATGAGTGAAAGACTAAGTAAATGACTGGAACTGATAGAAAACTTAAGCCATCTAGAATTTGTGGACCTTCTAAAGTGTGAAAGCTGGATTATATCATCAAGCCTGTACTAACAGCCTGGTACTGGTAGAATGACAGACACAACGACCAATAGATCAGAATTGAGAACCCAGATGTAAATCCATCCACCTACAGTCACCTGATCTTTTACAAGGGCCCAAAGTCCATCAAATGGGGAAAAGACAAATGGTGCTGGCAAAACTGGATGTCCATCTGCAAAAAAAATGAAACAGGACCCATACCTCACACCATACACAAAAATTAATTCAAAATGGATCAAAGACCTAAATATAAAGCCAAAAACTATAAAGTTCATAGAAGAAAAAATAGGATCAATGCTAGAGGCCCTAATGCACAGCATTAACAGGATACAAACCATAACCAACAACACACAAACTCCAGAAGATAAGCTAGCTAACTGGGATCTTATAAAAATTAAACACTTATGCTTATCAAAAGACTTCACCAAAAGAATAAAAAGAGAACCTACAGACTGGGAAAAAATTTTGGACATTACAAGTCCAACAAAGGTCTAATGTCTAAAATCTACAAGAAAATCCAACACCTCTGCAACAAAAAGACAAATAATCCTGTTAAAAAATGGGCAAAGGAAATGAACAGACACTTCACCAAAGAAGACGTTCAAGTGGCCAACAGACACATGAGGAAATGCTTTCCCAAGATCATTAGCCATTAGAAAAACGCAAATTAAAACCACAGTGAGATACCATCTCATCCCAGCATTACTGGCACGAATCAAAAACACTGGAAATAACAAATGTTGGAGCAGCTGCGGGGAGATCAGAACTCTTATGCACTGCTGGTGGGAATGCAAAATGATACAACCATTCTGGAAAATGATATGGCACTTCTTTAGAAAGCTAGAAATAGAAATACTATATGATCCAGCAATCCCACTCCTAGGAATATATCCTAGAGAAATAAGAGAGCCGTCACACGAATAGACATATACACATCCATGTTCATTGCAGCATTATTCACAATAGCAAAAACAACCTAGATGCCCATCAACAGATGAATGGATAAACAAACTAAGGTACATACACACAATGGAGTATTATGCAATAATAAAGAACAATGATGAATCTGTGAAGCATCTCATAACACGGATGGAACTGGAGGACAGTATGCTGAGTAAAATAAGTCAATCACAAAAGACAAATATTGTATGAGACCTCTACTGTAAAAACTCATGAAGAAGTTTACACACAAAAAGAAACAATCTTTGTTGGTTATGAGGGATGGGAGGGGTGGGGGGAAAATACTAAATAGACAATAGATAAGTGATAACATTGGTGAAGGATTAGACAGTACACAATACTGGGGAAGCCAGCACAACTTGTACAAGGAAAGGTCATGGAGGTTCCATAGACATGTCCAGACTCCCTGAGGGACTGGATTGCTGGGCAGAGGGCTGTGGGGACCGTGGTCTCAGGGAGCATCTAGCTCAATTGGCATAACACAGTTTGTGAAGAGGGTGTTCTGCATTCTACCTTACTAAGTAGCGTCTGGTGTCTTGAAAGCCTATGGCGGTCACCTGGGATGCTTCACTGGTCTCATCCCTTCGGAAGCAGGGGAGAATGAAGAAAACAGGATACAGGGAAAGGATTGGTCCGGGGGACTAGTAGACCACAACTGCCACGGCCTCCACCAGACTGAATCCAGTATAACTTGATGGTGCCCGGCTGCCACCACTGACTGCTCTGCCTGGGGTCACAGTGGAGGGTCCTGGACAGAGCTGGAGAGGGGTGTAGAGCAAGATTCTAACTCACGGGAAAGGGCTGGCCGGGCAGAATAGAGAGGCCCCGAGAGCATGGCCCCTGGACACCCTTTTGCCTCAGTGATGAGGTCACTCCCGGGGTTCATCATTCAGCCTGGGATTGGCAGCCCCAGGAAACAAAGCAAGACTGGTGGGGCACAACAGTCCAGGGGCAGGGAGTGGGGGGCAGGAGGGGATGGGGGACTGGTGATGGGGAACCAAAGGTTGAGAGGGGACAGTGTTGACATGTTGTGGGGTTGTTAACCATTGCCATAGAGCAATGCGTGTACTGACTGTTTGGTGAAAAACTATTTGTTCTGTGAACCTTCATCTAAAGTACAATTAAAAAAAAAAAAAAGATTAACAAGACTAAATCAAATGCCTGAATTTTTTCAACACTAACAATCATTGAAATGCTCTTACAAATATTAGAACATTATTAAAAGTTACTAACTTTTCTCTTTCTGAAGAAAGAAAATACTGATCCTTTATAAGCAATACAATATTGAAATTCTCAGCAAAGTAATGCCTATCAGTTAGTCTAAATTTCATGAAACTATTATGATGAATTTTTAATACAACAGAAACAAGAAGAGAAGTATATATGGATAGAAATAAATATTTAAGAAATGTGTTGAAGAGATTATCCAAGTAAAGTCTAATGAATGTTTATTTTACTCATATTTGTTTATTAACTCTATGAGTTTATTTTAAAAATATAATATAGAAGTTATTTTATTACCCAGGTCTATTTGAATTAGAATCAATCTGACCCTAAGATGATCTAAAGAAGCAACTTTAAGAAGTAAAGGAGAATGCTAGCTTTAGTTTCAAGCATCACTAACTTTCCTAATGCCAATTGTAAGCACAAGTCAATTCATTTTCTAGGAAGCTGTACAGATTCCTGAGCCAAGAATTTTGCATAAACTTATCAACACTTGTGTATTAAATCTTGTGTATTGAATTTCCCTGAGAAGTTTTAAGACTCTCTTTTATAAAGCTAATTAATTGTGTGGTATTTTGAAAAACTACTCTTATGATACTATTTTAAAAACATTTTCAGTTTGGGCAGCAAGTCTGTTCTACTGAGAATTCATTGGAGCTTCACATAGATGCAAAGAATCTGAATGTAGAAGGGACCTTCAGATTATCTTGTTCAAATATTTTACACTTAGAAAACAGTGGACATTATCCAGGTCTCTGACTAATTAATGGAGGAGCCAGAATGAAAATTCGAACTTTCTATTCTTCGAGTCCTCTGCACATTCCACTGCAGCCCACTGACCCTCCCCTTGAGTACATCAAGACTTCAGACCAAACTGCACCTTCAGAGACAGAGTCATCAGCAATAAGCCAATTATCCAGTACTGAAGATGCCAGAAGAAAGCAGAAAATGTGCAAGTCTCACTCATCCATGCATGTATTCAATGAATATTTGAGCACTGTTATGGTTTGAATTGTGTCCCCACAAAATGTGTTGTAAATCCTAACCTCTATGCCTGTGGTTAAAATCCCATTTGAGAATGGGTTGTCTTTGTTATGTTAATGAGACTGGATTAGTGTAGGGTGTATTTTAAATCAATCTCGTTTGAGATATAAAGAGTAAGCAAGCAAGCAGCAGAGATAGGGGAAGAGAGATGTCAAGCCACATGAAGACTGCCCGGGCGCAGAAGCTCAGAAGAGACAAGGACATTCCTCCAGAGCTAACAGAGAGAAAGTTTTCCCTTAGAGCCAGCACTCTGAATTTGAAATTCTAGCCTTCTAAACTATGACAAAATAAACTTCTATTTGTTAAAGTTACCCATTTGTGGTATTTCTGTTGTAGCAGCACTAGATAACTAAGACAGAACTTGGTATTGGGAATTGGGGTGCTGCTCTAACAGACACCTAAAATGTGGAAGCAGCTTTGGAATTGGGTAATGGGCAAAGGCTGAAAGAGTTTTAAGGTGCCTGATAATGAAATCCCAGATATCCTTGAAGAGACTATTGGTAGAATTATGGATGTCAAAGGCAATTCTGGTGAGGGCTCAGAAGGAAGTGAGGAGAGCTACAGAGAAAGTCTCTTATCATCTTAGAGAAGATATATGGTGCCAGCAACAGAGTGTTGCTAGAAATGTGGACATTAAATGTGCTTCTGGTGAGGCTTTAAAAGAAAATGATGAACATGTAATTAGACAATGAAAGAAGGATGATGCTTTTTATGCAGTGGTAAAGAACTTGTCTGAATTATGTTCAAATGTTTGGAAGAAGGTAGAAGTTGAAAGTGATGTACTTGGATATTTGGCTGAGGAGATTTCTAAGGAAGACCTTAAAGGGGCTGCATGGCTTCTCCTTGCACTTACAGTAAAATTTGAGAAGAAAGAGATGGACTTAAAAATGAACTGTGCAAAATGAAAACAGAACTTAAAGATTTGGAAAATTCTGTTGTACAAATTAAGGACATGTATCCCAGAATTTTCACCAAGGACATGGCTACACCGTCTTTTTTTAAAGAGATTAAGCCTGTGACTGATGGATCTCACTCACTACCACAGCAGAAAACCCTTCAGCTTAGACTGAAGGGGACAGTGAAAGAATGAAAGGAAAGAATGCTGTCAGCCTCTTGCAATTCTTCAGGCAGGAAACAGACCAAAGAAGCTACATCTGTTGTCCTCCAAGAAAAGAAAAGGACCATCCTTGGAGCAGCTCGGAGATCAGCAGAACTGTTGAAAGGAGCATGGGAAGTAAAGCTTCTCAGTTTCAAGGGGTGGAGTCACATTCTCCTGGATCTCAAAGGGTGGGGCCACAGCCTGTTAGGTTTCAAAGGGCTGGATCTTTGCCAACTCAGTTATGGCGTGTAGGGATGCTGTTAAGATGTGCTGGGGGATGGAATCACTGCCCAAAGCTGAGGGGGTGGGGCTGCCATGCCCAAGGGGCAGAAGAATGGGACCTGTTGCAGCTGACAAGGTGGAGTCGCCACTCAGATGGACTAGGACAACAGGGTCACCGAAATCCAAGTGCGCAGAGTTGCTCTTCCAGTAGGCCTGGGCTGAGAGGCCTCCACCTAGAATGCAGACAGCATGGCCAATACCTAGAGTCTGGAGGTTGGGACCCTTGTCCAGATGGTCCCAAGGAACAGAGAATTATTTTCAAGACTTGAGAGCTAATGTAAGTTGTTTGCTCAGTTTTAGACTTGCTTGATGCCCATTATCTCTTCTTTCTAATTTCTCTCATTTGTAATGGAAATGTCTACCTTGTGCCTGTTCCACCATTGTACTTTGGAAATAGGTAACTTGTACTCTAGATTTCACAGGTTCACAGATGAAGAGGAATTTTACCCCAGGATGAAATATGCCTAAAGTTTCACCCATTTTTGATTTAGATGATTCAGAAGATAAGATTTTGGATGTGGAGTTGATTTAAGACTTTTGGGATGATGTGATGGGGTGAATGTGTTGTTCATGTGGCAAGGACATAAATTTTCGGGGTCCAAAGGGTGGAATGTTATGGATTGAATTGTGTCCTCCAAAAAATATGTGTTATAAATCCTAACCTCTATGACTGTGGTTATAATCCCACTTAAGACTGGGTTTTGTTATTTTAATGAGACAGTATTAGTGTAGGGTGTGTTAAGTCTATCTCTTTTGAGATATATAAAGAGCAAGCAAGAAGCAAAGATGGGGAAAGAGAGATGCCAAGCCACATGAAGACTGCCCAGGAGCAGAAGCTCAGAAGAGACAAGGACCTTTCTCCAGAGCTGACAAAGAGAGAAAGACTTCCCCTAGAGCCTGCTCCCTGAATTTGAACTTCTAGCCTCCTAAACTGTGATAAAATACATTTCTGTTTGTTGAAGCCACCCATTTGTGGTATTTCTGTTATAGCATCACTAGATAACTAAGACAAGCACTAATTATATGTGAAGTACCATACAAGACCTGGAAAGGCAATCCAGATAAGCTTCAGTCTTGTCCCTAAAGAACTTTCAGTCTATAGGGAGACACGTTTTCTTAAAAAAGTATCAAAACAATGTGATTGACTGAACAGGCATGCATTTATTGTGCATCCTCTCTGAACCATGCATTGTGTTCGGCACTTAGGACAAATCAATGAACAAGAGACATGGTCTCAGGAGGTTTACTGTCTAGGTGGGAAATAATACACATAGAGATCTTAAGCTAGGATTCATGGATGAAACTGTATTTCAAATTAATTAGCTTCTTTGTAATCCTATCCATTTTATTTTATGTGCTTAGAAACATTACTCTGAGATGTTGTCCCAGAGGCTTTCCCAAATTGCCAAAGATGTCCATAGTACAAGCTGTCTATTACTCTCCAATATGAAGCAGATTCCAAAAACCCATTGCTGTTCAGTCAATTCCAACTCATAGCGACCCTATAGGACAGAGTAAAACTGCCTCATAGGGCTTTCAAGGCTATAAATTTTTATGGACGCAGACTGTTACATCTAACTCCTGCTCAGCGACTGGTGGGTGGGTTCAAACCACTGACCTTTCTGTTTGCAGCTGAGCACTTTAACCACTGTGCCACCAGAGCTCCCTTATGAAGTAGATTACCCAAAAACCAAACCCGTTGCCGTCAAGTTGATTCCAACTCATAGCAACCCTATAGGACAGAGTAGAACTGCCCCATAACGTTTCTAAGGAGTGGATGATGGGTTTGAACTGCCAACCTTTTTGGTTAGCAGCCGAGCTCTTAACCACTGCACCACCAGGGCCTCGTAAAATAGATTAGCCACCCTTAAACAACTCATTCCTTGTCCATCCATAGTATTAGATATATGCCAAAATGAAATGCTGGAAATTTTATATACTTGAGAAGGGTCTTCAGGTAATAAACATTAGCCCAAGGGTATTGCCATATGATTATATACACTGATGGTCACTGGAGTGCAAGGTCAGATTTCATCTCTGAGATTGGCCAAGAGCAGGTGGGTGGTGGGACAAACAATAACAGGAAGGCAATCCTCAGAGTACTGGGAAGTTTCAGCTTGTGCCCACTTGCAGTTCCTTCAGCCACATCCCGTCCTCTAACCCCAGTTTCCGTCACTTCCAATGCCAATTAGGAAGAAACAGAGAAGATTAATCTACTGTGCTATAGCAAAAGCTCATTGCTCCTCCAAACTAGCAAAAATGAGAGCTGACAGTATAACATAATTTTAGAGATAGAAGGGACTTTCAAAATCCTATAGTCCAACTTCATTCTGTAGATGAGAAAACTGGAGATTAAGGAAATTATATGACGTACCGAAGGTACATCTCCTATTACCCAAGGATATGTTCTGCTCACTCTTCCATTAGGCCTTCATCATGGAAGGGTCGCAAATCTTAGTATAGATATGACCAGTGAAAATACATTTTAACCAGTCTTGGATATGATTGTACAATACAAGTTTAGAAGAAAAAACAGCTCAACAGAAAATAATTCAGTAAAAACCAGAAATTCAAGTCTATGAAATTGATGCCTAATGGCACAGTGCAGCACATATATACCACCATTTTTGTGTGACACTTTGTTTCAAAAAATGTTTTTTTATTAAACCAGTAAATATTTACTAAAACCATCTTTATCCCTAAAAAGTATCCTATGAATGGACACAGTCATCTCTGCATAGCTCTCATGCTGAATTCTATTCCTCTAGTCCAATTTTGATAGTACATGGTCCATTTTCATCTTCAAAACAAATGGTATACTGTCATTCTCCTAGGTTTGCCTGAATCTTCTCCAAGAATTACTGAACTATGATGTCAACAGAATCTGAATAGATTCTGATACAGTAGACAAGAACAAAATGATATACTACGCTCCTATAAATCGCTGCTTCTCCTGTCCCTTAAAAATGAATAAAGATGAATTGCATTATGTATTTCCTCCAGACAACTTTTCAAAGCCAAAAATTTTGATTTATGATATCCTTCCAAACATCAGCTTTCACAACCTCCTACTCATCCACATCAAGGATTTATTAAAGTAACACTGAGCTCTATGTTAAAAGTTCTGTTTATCCTTTTTTGTCCTGTATCTAATTCAGAATGGATACGTGAGTTATACTCAAAGTGATGTGTATCACTGCATTTCTGCCAAGTAAAGTAAAGGCAATTCTGTCCCAAGAGGTTTCCTCAGATCAGCATAGCAATCAGTTTATCCTTCATTAAGCACCACACTAAAGAAATACACCTGCACACACTTAGCTCTTTATACTTAGCAGCCATGATGTTTTAGTTGTGAAGAGAGAAGCAACAAAACTAAGATCTTTTGGATATCTTCCTCTGACTCTCCTGTCATTTCTGGAATAATATTTGTGAAGGATTGTAATCCTAGATACCAGAGGGTCCCTCACTATTATTAGTTTATTATTATTATAGTAGTCTAACAACCACCTAAAATGGGCATGCATGACAGCATAGGATATATTTGCAAATATATACGTTGACCTTCACTTACATGTGGGAATAACCCTTGGGAAAATCTCATTTTGAGTCTTTTCATTCAGTCATATAACGTTTTTTGTCCAGATGCTTTGTTAACACACCATGAACACAATTTCATAACCAATTCCTTGCCTAGTATCCTGTCTGGTACTCAACATAGTATCTGGTACATACATATTTTATTAAATAAGAGAAGAAAAACTGGAAATGAAGGGATAGGATGGTCCTTTGAAATGTCTACCTTGGCTAAGACTAAGAAAGAAAATAGGAATGCCTCAATTCAATCACCTCCTCTGTAAAGATTTTTTAAAAATTTTCTGCCAAAATGTGGAGAACTGACCACTCCTTCCTGTATGATCCCAATTTACCCTTGATAGACTTCTGATAGAGTGCAAATAACACCATATCTCAGTTCTTTATTCATACTCTGTCTCTGTCTAATTGATAGATAAAAAATGGTATTGGAGTGAAGGCAGGAACACAAACAGAAACCTGAACACTAAAGCTTATTGCAGAACTTTTCACAATAGGCAAAATGTAGAAACAACCAAAATGCCCATCAACAGATGAATGGATAAACAAAATACAGTATATACACACAATGGAATACTACTCAGCCATTAAAGAGAAATGAAGTTCTGATGCATGCCAAAACATGGATGAACCTTGAAAACATCATACTGAGTGAAATAAGTCAGTTACAAAAGGACAAGTAATGAGTGATCTTGCTTATTTGAAATAAGCAAATATATAGAAATCAAGATTATTGGTAGTTACCAGGGATTGGAGGAAGGGGAAAAGAAGAAATTTTGCTTAGGGGACATTGAATTTATGTTAAAGGTGGTAGAATGATTTGAAAAAGCATACAAGAACTTTGCACAACATGAAGAATATAATCAACGTCACTGAACTGTACATGGAGAAATTGTTGAGACAGTGTACGTTTCGTTAGGTATATTTTCACCACAGTAAAAAATCAAAATGAAAAAAATGTGTTGGATTAATTTCTGAATCCTGTGCACATACAATACTATTGAGCATATAATAGGTACTCAATAAAGTTTGTTGAATGAATGAATGAAAAAAATTGAGAAAAAGAAGGAGAGAGAAAGAGGAAGAAAATACAGGTAGATAGGATACAAAATAAACAGAAAAAGCAATGAACAGAAAAAATATGGGAGAAAGAACGTGGGAAGAAAGAAAATGATGATTAGTCAGCATTACCTGACTTTGTGTGAAGTGGCTTCCCTGAAAAGGATTTAATGGTTCAGTGGCAGAGACAAGAACACAGACAGAAAAGATTGGGTTTTCTAGAATTTCTATTGCTGCACATTTGTGTCTTAATCAGAGTGGCCTGGAAAGTGACTGTTTCTCCACTCTCACTCCCACTCCTAACTGAACTAGGGAGCAAACACCCTACAACTTCTTTCATTCTAATGTTCATTCATTTTTCCAAGAATATTTGGTGTGCAACCATGTGCCAGGTACACTGCCCAGCTCTAAACATACAATGAACATAGAAACAAACATCATCCTGTGATCATGGAAGTTACAGCCTAGTGGGATAGACAAGCATTAACAAGATAATCACAGAAATAAATATAAATTTGTAACTAGGATAAGAGCTACGAAGAATGAGACATGGTTCTAGGAGAAAACAAAATAAGGATTTGACTCAATTGGCGAAGCAAGGCTTTCATGAGGAAGTGATGTGGGAGCTGAGAGTGAGGGTTGAATATGAATTCACCAGGTAGGCTTGGGGAAGAACATTCCAAGCAGAAGTTACCAGGATAACTATGCACAGACCCCATGGAGGAAGTAAGTATGAAAGAAGGTTAAATTGCCCTATGGGCAAGATTTTAAAAAGGGCCTCCTCATCCATTTGCAGTATCAACATCAACATATTAAAAAAGAAATACAGTTCCCCACAATCTCTTTTGATTTCAGGGGATGCCTTAAAGAATATTTAGAGAGGTAAGTGGATTTTGTAGGCCCTTTAAAGGAGGACAGCAGACATACAGCCCAGTGCTTGGTTCTGTTTTTTTCATATGACCTAATGACAGTTTACATAGAGTTTTGTTACTAATGTAATAGGGAAAGTCCAAGGTTGGTAGGGAAAAAAAAGTTGGTTAGGAAGGACAACTAACAAAAGAAACTTTCATATTTCTTTGAAGAGACCCACATTTCTATCATGTGCTTTCTCATTCCAACCTCGTTTTCCTTCTGTCTTGGTCTCTTAGGGAGGTCTGTATTCCAGCCTTTGACGAGCAGTAGATTCAATCTCTGTTGCTATAGAAAATCCATCATTCATGCCCCCCATGAATTTCTGACTCCTTCACTCAGTACATTACTGGCCATGCGACTTCGAAGCTTTAATATTCTCAGCAGAGCAGGCACGTTTGATAGATCAAAAAGGAGGAAAACTGGATCTACACCACTAATCTTGTTTGTGCAACCTGAGTAAGCAGAAACTTCTGAGTTCAGAGAGCCCAGAGGGAGAGAAGAGACAATCCTGAAATAAGGAGTTGCTTCCTTTTCCGTGGTGTTGGAACGCACAACAGATTAATGAGTTAACAGAAGGCCTGGGACAGTTCAAAGTTTTCTCTGTAATGCAGCAGTTTCCCTAGTTTTTTTTCTCACAGTGAAGTCGGCTCCAATTACTCTTCGAATAAATAGATTGGGAACAAGGACTTTCAAAGAAACAAAGCCCCCTAATACATGGCAGGAACAGAATACAAAACATAACTAAAAATGCACAAACACCAGAAGAGAAACTAGATAACAGGGAACTCCTAAAAATCAAACACTCATGCTCACCAAAATACTTCACCAAAAGAATAAAAAAACAACCTACAGACTGGGAGAAAATTTTTGGCTATGACATATCCAATCAGTGTCTAATCTCTAAAATCTACAAGATACTGCAAAACTTCAACAACAAAAAGACAAATAACACAATTGAAAAATGGGCAAAGGATATGAACAGGCACTTCACCAAAGAAGACATTCAGGCAACTAACAGATACATGAGGAAATGCTCACGATCATTAGCCATTAGAGAAATGCAAATCAAAACTACTATGAGATACCATCTCACCCCAACAAGGCTAGCATTAATCCAGAAAATGCAAACTAATAAATACTGGAAAGGTTGTGGAGAAACTGGAACACTTATACACTACTGGTGAATGTGAAATTGTACAACCACTTTGGAAATTGATTTGGTGCTTCCTTAAAAAGCTAGAAATAGAATTACCATATGATCCAGCAAACCCACCCTTTTGAATATATGCTAGAGAAATAAGAGCCATCACACAAATAGATACATGCACACCCATGTTTATTGCAGTACTGTTCACAATAGCAAAAAGATGGAAACAACCTAGGTGCCCATCAATGGACGAATGGATAAAAAAATTATGGTATATTCACGCAATGGAATACTACTCGATGATGAAGAACAACAATGAATCTGTGAAACATCTCATAACATGGATGAATCTGGAAGGCATTATGCTCTGTGAAATTAGTCAGTCACAAAAGGACAAATATTGTATGAGACCACTATTATAAGAACTCAAGAAAAGTTAAAACACAGAGGAAAACACTCTTTGATGGTTATGAGGGTGCGGGGGGAGGAAGAGGGGAATTCACTAACTAGATAGTAGACAAGAATTATCTTAGGTGAAGGGAAGGACAACACACAATACAGGGGAATTCAGCACAACTGGACTAAACCAAAAGCTAAGAAGTTACCTGAATATAACCAAACACTTCAAGGGACAGAGTAGTAAGGGTGGGGATCTGGGGACCCTGGTTTCAGGGACATCTAGGTCAATTGGCATAACAAAGTTTATTAAGAGAATGTTCTGCATCCCACTTTGGTAAGTGGCGTCTGGGGTCTTAAAAGCTTGTGAGG
>NW_004443979.1:17315979-17365280 GCF_000243295.1 Trichechus manatus latirostris
ATGGACACTGGAAACCCAGGGCGGAAAGACAGAGTGTGCTGTCACATTATAGGGATGGCAACTAGTGTCACATAACAATATGTGTATAAATTTTTGTATGCGAAATTAACTTGAGCTGTAAACTTTCACCTAAAGCACAAAAAAAAAAAAAAAAAAAAAGAAACAAAGCCCATTTATAGCTTGTCTTAGTCATCTAGTGGTGCTGTAACAGAAATACCACAAGTTGATGCCTTTAACAAACAGAAGTTTATTCTCTCACAGTCTAGTAGTCTAGAAGTCCAAATTCAGGGCATCAGCTCTAGGTGAAGGCTTTCTCTCTCTGTCAGCTCTGAAGGATGGTCCTTGTCATCAATCTTCCCCTGGTCTAGGAGCTTCTCTGTACAGGAACCCGAGGTCCAAAGGACATGCTCTGCTCCTGGTGCTGATTTCTTGGTGGTATGAGGTCTACCTCTCTCTGCTTGCTTCTCTTTCCTTTTATCTCTTGTAAGATGAAGGTGGTGCAGGCCACACCCCAGGGAAACTCCCTTTACATTGGATCAGGGATGTGATCTGAGTAAGGGTGTTACATCCCACCTTAATCCTCTTTAACATAATCTAATCTTGCCTCATTAACCACAGGCAGAGATTAGGATTTACAACACATAGGAAAATTACATTAAATGACAAAATGGTGGACAATCATACAATACTGTGAATCATGGCCTAGCCAAATACATACACATATTTTGGGGGACACAATTCAATCCATGACATAGCTGAAGAAAGAAATATTTCAAAACAAAGTACCATATACACCCATAAGATTAGAAAAAATTAGAAAGTATGATAATATCAAGAGATGTCAAGGATATTGAGCAACAGAAACTCTTTTACACTATTGGCAGGAGTATAAATTGTGCAACCACTTTGTAAAACACTATGCCATTACCTGGTAAAGTTAAATATATGCCTACTTTATGACTATGCTCTTACATAAATGTGTAGAGAAACCCTTGGAAACAAGCATACATTTATAGCGGCATCATTCTTATTTGTGAAAAACTGAGACCAATCCAAATGTCCACTGACAAAGATATGGATAAACAAATTAATAAATAAGTAAATTCACACAAGTTTCTGTTCCTCAGCAATGAAAATTAATAAAGTATATCAAATGAAATATTAGAAATGAATCTTTAAACATAATATTAAGTGAAAAAAGCAAATCACAGAAGACTATAAAGTGTTACTTTTTTTTTGGTAAAGCTCTAAAACAAGCAAAACTAAACAATGTATTGTCGAGGAATACTTTTACATGTGATAAAATCTACTTTTTAATTTTAAATAGTGGTTATCTCTAGGTGACAGGTGGTGGGGGCAGAGACTAGAGAGTAGCACACAGAACAACTGTTCGAGTGTTGTTCTAGTTCTTAGATGGAGTACTGGGCTCATGGAAGTTTATTTTATTATTATACTTCAAAACCATCATATACATTGCATATTGTTATTTAAAAATATTAAGTATTACCTAAGAAAGGAATTTAAAATAAGAAAATGAGAATGCAATTCAAAGAGGGAAAAAATGTCGAGTAAACAGGAGAAATGGACTCCATTCTTAAGTAACCCATTGGCATTTGTGGGTATTTCATTAATGTGTTACTCTCGAAAGTTATCACTACAGATTGTTCCATATGGAATAATCAATATTACACTTCAGTTTCTTCACCTTTAGATCTGGAATAATAATTCCTATTCTACCAAATTCACAGATTTTCTAGAAGATTAAATGGGATCATAAATATGAGTTGGTAAACTGAGAAGTGTCTCACAAATGTTAAGTGTATTTGTTATCATCCTCCCAAGGAACCTCATGACAATGTTTGAGAACAAATGACAGAAAAAGGAAAACTTTCAAGAATGTTAAAGAGGAAGAAACATGACCATGATCTAAGAAACAAAAATAATTTAAGTGCATAATTAGTTTAGAATTGATCCAGAGCCTTTGAGATATATATATATATTTCTCTTTCATGTTCATACTCTCTTGATATTTATAGAAATGTGGTAGTAGATTAAAGAAAAGAACAAAAAAAAAAGCAAAGAACATTCTATGGTAAGCATTGAGCCAGTTTGAAAGAAGATATCAGTACATATTCCAGGTACTTTATAATTTCATGTCTATAAATGCACATACCCACCCACCTGTATGCTGTTTTTAAAAGTACAATTCTATGATGTCAAATTAAATAATAGATGCAATTTTGAAATTCATAGTTTTATAATTGCTATTACCATCAGGTGTTAGAGAGAGGTAAATATATAATTTCTTGAGATATTTGGTTATTTATAAAATGAAAAGGATTCAAAAATTATGAATTTTGAAATATTTTCCAAATGATTTGCTTGATGCAAATTAGTAAAAAATTGGAAATCAGTTAAAGAGTTTTGAGAGCTATTTATCTACGTGATAGTAACTTAGTTGACTGTTCTTTTTTCCATTGAATGTGTTGAATTATTTTACACAATTGATCAATGGAGTAACTTGACACAGTCTCAGTCTCATTACTTCTATTAACAGCCCTGCATAATCACAACACCTTGACCAAGGCCATCAGAATGGTCTTTTCCAAGCTCACCTCAAGCTCATTTATCATTGGTAAAATAATTGGATTGTCAGATAACCATGTCCCAACACTTCGTTTAGGAAAATGAGTAGCAAACAGGCACCTAGGTGCAATGGAGAAGCAAAGCATGGAGAAGTTCAATGACTTCCTCAAGGTCACATGAGGACAAAACCAAGAACAAAAATTAAGTTTCCTACCAATAGGTCTAATGGGCTATATTTCCAAGGTTGACTTGCCTTCTCTACTTGGATCATGGAAAAGGATCAATTACCATCTGAACATCATTTTGTACTAGATTTCTGCAGCATTACCAGGAGACTAGTGTAAGGAACAACTTTCTCCCCCTCTCCTTTGGTTTGTGCTTTGGCCCACTAGGGGAAAACTTCCATCCAAGCCCCTTCTCCCTACTCAGGAGACTATTTAGCTCCATCTATCCACCTGTGATCAGTGGTGACCCAGGCCTGCTGTTAGCAGCCTAAAACTGGTTGACAAATCTCATTGGCATCTATTCTTAACCCGGTTTTAACTATCATACATTCTAAGCAATAAGACCCAGTGTGTGGGCCCTAGGACTTAAATTAAATGCGACAAAAAGAAGCTTCCTGTGGCCTCAAGCCTAAGCCATGTTCTCCAACTGATTTTAGCAAACGCCTTGCATTTTGGGGAGTGTGAGGTACATGAGCATCTATTAATAAATATAAGGGAGACATAAAAAAACTCCCTGAGGTCAGGGTTGCCGGAGCTGCTTTAATTCAGCACACTCTCCCTACCCCCAATTAAAATTACAAGTTTACAGAGCCCATCTACTACTGCAACACTAGCTATCAACTCCCTGTTTTTCTTAGACATTTAGTATAGAGAAACCCAGATTACACAATGTGACTGAGCAAATTCTTATGGGGCAATCTGATATTAGCCTTACTGGTCAATCAACAGGGGCCCTGGTTATGCAGTAGTTAAGCTTTTGGCTGCTAACCAAAAGGTCAGCAGTTCAAACCCACCAGCTGCTCCTTGGAAACCCTATGGGGCAGATCTACTCTGTCCTATAGGGTCACTATGAGTCGGAACTGACTTAACCGCAACAGGTTTGGTCAATCAACAGGCAAAGTTTTAGATGATGTTGGATGTAATCCTTAACAGACAGCATGAAAGTAACAATTAGGAGAATTCCTAGGTGCAGAGAATGGGAAGCTCTCAAATAAAGGCTGGATGGTCTGCAAATGAAGGAGTCCATATGGCTCCTGAGCACTTGTCCGATGTCCCTCATTGTTGTCCTTTCCAGGTCTACCCACTTGACTCTTCCCATGCAGCAGTTTCTCTTCCTACCCATAGCAGATGCTATCGTTGCTTCACTCATCCCCTTTCCAAGGCTTGAGCTGTGTTTGTTGAATGCAAATTGCTTACTCCTGAGCCCTGCCTCTTTTGGAGATACAGAAAGTTACACACCACTCATAGCTTATAGCCAATAGTTGATGTGATGCTATAAGAGTCTCACCCAGTTGTTTCTGGCCATAACAAGCTCTATGGCTCTTTTCAATCAGGGTAAGACTACACTTCATCTGGACCCACATCTTTGCTTAGCTTCTCTGCTCTAGTTGGCATCACTCGCTTCCTTACAAGTTTCACCTAAAAGCACTCCATCATTAAATAATTTGCATAGGAATCTCCTCTTGCTTTACTTCTACTAGACCCAATCTTAAGACACTTCTCTAGCAAACTTTCCAGGGCCAGCTCCAAAGATACGAGTATTCCTGTCTGGAAATGTCCACGTTTCTTTCCTGTCATGGATTGAATTGTGCCCCCCCAAAATATCTGTCAACTTGGCTGGGTCATGATTCCCAGTATTGTATGATTGTGTACCATTTTGTAATCTGATGTGATTTCCTTATGTGTTGTAAATTCAATCACTATGCTGTAGTAAGATGGATTAGCAGCAGTTATACTGATGAGGTATACAAGATTGGATAATGTCTTAAGCCAACCAATCTCTCTTGAGATATAAAAGAGAGAAGCCAGCAGAGACACAGGTGAATCTCATACTACCAAGAAAGCAGTGCCAGGAGCAGAGTGCGTCCTTTGGACTGAGGTTCCCAGGCAGAGCCGTTTCCAGACCAAGGGAAGACTGATGCATCGCAAGGACCTTCCTCCAGAGCCAACAGAGAAAGAAAGCCTTCCCCTGGAGCTGATGCCCTGAATTTGGACTTGCAACCTACTAGACTGTGAGAGAATAAATTTATTTTTGTTGAAGCTATTCACTTGTGGTATTTCTGTTATAGCAGCACTAGATGACTAAGACATTTCCCAATGTTACAAAAGCTTTTACCTCTTCCTTGTTCTACCCAGTGTACATATTTTCTTTCCTCTTGTCATCGTCTCCATATTCTCCCTCTACAAGCCCTCCTTTCTCCCTCCATAAGACCTATTCTTCTCTAATAATATTCTCTTTTGCTCCTTCTTTTCGTGTTCTTTCAATGGCTCAATACATCCATACAGCCAATAATTAACCACTCCCCCCCCACAAAAAAAAAAAAAAACAAAAAAAACATTGCTGTCAAGTTGATTCCTACTCATAGCTACCCTACAGGACAGAGTAGAACTGCCCTATAGAGTTTTCACGGGTGGCTAGTGTATTCAAACTGCTGACCTTTTAATTAGCAGCCAGAACTAGCTCTCTTTTTCTTGAGGGTAGGAAGATCTTTATCTTCAAACTCTGCACTGAACTAAAACAAAAAACTTTCATTACTGTTATTAGAATTAAAATTATATATGTAACAAAACCCATTGCCATCTAGTCAATTTTCACTCATAGCAACCCTAAAGGACAGAATAGAACTGTCCCATACAGTTTCCAAGGCTGTAAATCTTTATGCAAGAAGATTGCCACATCTTTCTCCTGTGGAGTGGCTGCTGGGTTCAAATCACTGGCCTTTTAGGTAGCAGCCAAGTATTTAACCACTGTGCCACCAGGGCCCTTTATATATATAGTGCCTTATTTATAATGCTCAACCAATAGTACCTAATACTATTACTTTATCTACATGTGTCAGTCACTCCCTATTCCAATGGTGTTTTCCCAACAACAAGTAGTGAGGACCTTCAGCTACCATGTCAGCTTGAATAGGTCTCTAAATTAATGAGAAAAAAAGCCTAAAAACAGATTAGGACCTTTGAGGCCTTAGGTCTCTATCCTTTCCTCAATTCAATAACGTGTGCTCTCATGAAACTAGAAGACATTTGAAATTTGTTTAAGCTTCATCTATCCTCTCTCTGCAACCAGAGCCAATTTCTCTACTCTCAGCCACTAGCCATAGTCCCATCTAACCCAGAAAAAATGCCCTAGAATCAACATTCTATTACCTATGATGGGTACCTAATGGTGGGTACGACCACAGCCCAGAGACCATATGAATTACTGTTATGGATTAAATTGTATCTGCCCAAAATATGTGCTGTAAATCCTAACTCATATTATCTGTGGTTATAATCCCATTTGGGAAAGAGTTTTCTTTGTTATGTTAATCAGAAAGCATTAGTGTAGGGTGTGTCTGAAGTAAATCTCCTTTGAGATATAAAAGAGATTAAACAAGCAAGGAAGAGAAACAGAGATGGGGGAAGAGTCCTGCCAAGCCACATGGAGATCTCCAAAGAACCAGGAAACAAGATGAAAAGACATGAACTTTGCCATAGAGCTGATAGAAGGAGAGAGCCTTCCCCTAGAGCCAGAACCCTCATAATCGTTGCCATGCTTGAGTCCATTGTTGCAGCCACTGTGTCAATCCAACTCGTTGAGGGTCTTCCTTTTTTTCACTGACCCTCTACTTTACCAAGCATGATGTCCTTCTCCATGGACTGATCCCTCCTGATAACATGTTCAAAATATGTGAGACGTAATCTCGCCGTCCTTGCTTCTAAGGAGCATTCTGGTTGTACTTCTTCCAAGACAGATTTGTTCATTCTTTTGGCAGTCCATAGTATATTCAATATCCTTCACCAACACCATAATTCAAAGGCATCAATCCTTCTTCGGTCTTCCTTATTCACTGTCCAGCTTTTGCATGCATATAAGGCAATTGCAAACACCATGTCTTGGGTAAGGCGCATCTTAGTCTTCAAGGTGACAGCTTTGCTTTTTAACACTTTAAAGATGTCTCTTGCAGCAGATTTGCCCAATGCAATGCATCTTTTGATTTCTTGACTGCTGCTTCCAAGGCTGTTGATTGCCTTGAAGAGACTGTTTTTAGAATTGTGGTGTCAAAGGCATTCTGATGAGGACTCAGAAGGAAGTGAGCAGAGCTATAGAGAAAATCGCTATCATCTTAGAGAATACATATGGGCCAGCCACAGTAGGTTGCTAGAAATGTGGATGTTAAATGTGCTTCTGGTGAGGCTATAAAAGAAAATAATGAGCTTGTATTTGGACAATGGAGGACGGGAGATTTTTTAATGCAGTGGCAAAGAACTTGACTGAATTATGTTCAAATGTTTGGTGGAAGGTAGAACTTGAAAGTGAGGAAATGGATATTTGGTTGGGGAGATTTCTAAGCAAGATCTTAAAGGGTTCACATGGTTTCTTCTTGCTGCTTACAGTAAAATGCGAGAAGAAAGAGATGGGCTTATAAATGAACTGTGCAATATGAAAAAAGAACTTAAAGATTTGGAAAATTGTGTTGTACTAACTAAGGACACGTGCCCTAGATCTTCACTAAGGACATAGCTACACAGTCTTTTGTTAAAGAAATTAAGGCCGTGATTGATGGATCTAACCAACTACCTCAGCAGAAAACCCATCAGCATAGACTGAAGGGTACAGAGAATGAATGAAAGGAAAGAACGCCATCTGCCGCTTGGAATTCTACAGGCAAAAGGAGCTACATCTGTTGTTCTCCAAGAAAAGAACCATCCCTGGAGCAGCTTGGAGATCAGCAGAATTGTTGAAAGGAGCATGGGAAGTAGAGCTGCTTTGGTCTCAAATGGTGGCACCACAGCCTCTGGGGTCTCAAAGGGTGGGGCCATGGGCTCCTAGGTTTCAAAGAGTCATATCTTCACCAGCTCAGTTCTGGAGTGTAAGTCTGCCATTCAGTTTGGTTAAGAGGGTGGGGTCACTGCCCAAAGCTGAGGGAGTAGGGCTGCTATGCTCAAGGGGCAAAAAATGGGTCCTGCCAGGGCTGAGAAGGTGGGGTCGTCACTAAGATGGACTAGGAGAATGCAGCTGCCCAAAGTCAAGGGATCAGAATTGCCATCCTAGTGGCCCTGGAAAGTAGAGCTGAAGCCCAGGGCCAGAGTACCTCTACCCAGAATCCAGAGAGCATGGCCAGTACCTACAGTCTGGAGGTCGGGGACCTTTTCCAGATGATCCTGAGGAACAGAGGATTATTTTCAAGACTTGAGAGATAATGTAAATTGTTCTGTTTTTGGACTTGCTTGGTGCCTGTTATCCCTCCTTTCCCTCCAATTTCTCTCATTTGTAATGGAAATGTCTACCTTATGCCTGTTCCACTATTGTACTTTGGAAACAGGTAACTTGTATTCTAGATTTCATAGGTTCACAGATGAAGAGGAATTTTGCCCCAGGATGGAATACATCTAAAATTTCACCCATTTTTGATTTAGATGATTCAGAAGATGAGATTTTGAACTTGGAGTTGATCTAAGGCTTTTGGGATGATGTGATGGGGTAAATGTGTTTTGCATGTGGGAAGGACATGAATTTTGGGGTCCAAAGGGTGGAATGTTATGGATTGAATTCTGTCCCCAAAAATATGTGTTGCAAATCCTAACTCCTACATCAGTGTTTATAATCCCATTTGGGAATGGATTTTCTTTGTTATGCTAATGAGACAGTATTAGTGTAGGGTGTGTCTTAAGTCAATCTCTTTTGAGATATAAAAGGGATTAAACAAACAAGCAAGAGAAGCAGAGACGGGGGAAGAGTGATGCCAAGTCACATGGAGATCCCCAAGGAACGAGGAAACAAGATGAAGAGACAAGGACCTTCCCCGAGAGCCAATAGAGAGAGAAAGCCTTTCCCTAGAGCTGGTACCCTGAATTCAGACTTCCAGCCTCCTAAACTGTGAAAAAATAAATTTCTGTTTGTTAAAGCCATCCACTTGTGGTATTTCTATTATAGCAGCACTAGATAACTAAGGCAGTCACCCACTCAATCTGAGCCAAGTTTACATTGCCAGGGGCCACTCTTCCCAGAGGTTGGCTCTATAAATAATTAACCCCCTTCAATGTCTGTCTCGCTTTATTCCATTCTCCTCAGTAATAGACTGTTAAGTTTCCAGGAGGCTAAGTACAACATTGACTTAACAACTACAATGACCAAAGCCTCCTAAATCACAGATCACTGTTCTGTCTATGACCTTAAGTTAGCTAACTGGCAATTGGACAGGATAGGAAAGGAGCATTTTTTGTTTTGTTTTGTTTTAATGAGGTTAACATAAATAATATTTGGTGGCAATTTTTTCAGAAATAAGTAGGAATCAAGTGCAGAAATGAACATGAAAGAAACACTCAGATGAAAAGCTTTTAGAAAAGAAATTAAGTTTACTTGCAAAAAGTTTTACAGTGGAGTCCAAGCTTTAAAAGGACTAGATGACCAAATTTAAATAAAGAACTATAACAGGCATTTAAAGGGAGGAAATCATAGATTATCGAAATTATAAAGTTACAATTAGTCTTTCAGTGACGGGAAAGTTTCCTCACGTGATTTTCACATCAGTAAGGGCTGTCACATGTTAATATTATAAATGTCAGGGAGAAAGTTGGTTTCATTATGAAGTTAAGAACTTACAGGCTTAAGTTATTGCTTAAGGTTTTATTTGTTTTGAAGATGAGAGCCAGCAAATGAGCCTGGTTTTGTGTTTTTTGTTCCTGACTGTTGAGTGTGATGGTGCACATTTATTCATAATAAAGGTGGGGTGAATATGTTAGTTTCGTTTCACATAGGCTGCTTTTACTTTCCTTAAGAGATTAAACTCTGGATTGAATCAGGGGTGGGGTCTTCTTCTTTTTTTTTTTTTTTTATTTTTCTTTCTAAACCCTCTGTTTTCAATAGTTCTTCATTTCTTCTTGTGAAGGCTTCCCAAAAGATTTTTGCGGCATATAAAATTTCACAGGACTCCACTAGCTCATTACCTGCCACAAACTGGAACATCCCTAGTAAAAACTATCTCAAAAGGATATTAGAGCCAGTTACATTAAAATAAACTCATTTGAAAACCATATTTACAATGTAGAATTCTCATGAAAACTGACTAGTTTCTTTATTGAGTTTAACTCTCTTTCCAGTCTGAGCTTGCCTCTTTGGAAGGAGTATAATCTTAATATGAAACAAATAATTTAAAAATGAAGAGTGAATGTTTTATAGACTTTTATTATCTAACTAAAATAGATTTATATATTAACATAGACTTCTAAGAATATTGACTCAGACTCTCCCTCCCAAACCAATATCTTGTTCTAGTCAGTATGATCCAATGTGCATATGTGCAAGGAAGTCATTTACCTCATTTCTTCACAGCCTCAGTCTGCAATTGAAAGATAAAAGGCATACTCCTCTCCCCAAGGAATTCCTGTTTCCCCTGGGACAATTAATATTTTTCAACAATGAAAATTCCAAAGTTCAGAAAACTATTCTTCATCCCAGCCAATTTTACTCTAAGATGTTAAAGAAAAAAAAAAAAAAAAAAAAGGCTTGAAGTGAAAATAAAAACCATGTAAAGTTAACATTCAGCATTCACCTTCTGCCATGGGAATTCCATCTCTACTTGCAAAAGAAAGTGGAGGATTGAAAGATTTTTCCCACTATTTCAGGCCTAAGTCCATTTCTGCTAAAATCTTCCTGCTATTTGAAGCAAACAGCTTTTAAAGATAAATAAGTATAGGCCTGACCTAATCTATTGTGGTAAAGTGCATTAGATAGCTGTCATAGCAGCAGATGTTTGGTCTATTTAATCCTGAGTCTGGCTCAGCAGTGGGTAATGCTATCATTAATCCACTGAGTGCACACCCCTCAGATAATAATTAGGAAGGAACTTTTTTTTTTTTAAAGTAACCATAGTTATAGTGACACTCTCAATATCTCTACTTATGGAAATGAGTTTCACATTAAATTCACCGGCCTGATAACATACAGTAAAAGTCTATTTCAGCTGAACTATGTTGTTTGTTAAAGCAGCCGTGTCTGAGGTCCAGGTATTTGACATGTGTCAAATTTGAGAGAGTTTCAACTGAGATTGAAAGCTAGTTTTAATTTGCCTAATTTGTGTCGTGAGCATGGCATAAAAAAATACATCTTTAGGCAAAAGCGAGATTTCAGGCAACATTCTAGTCCAGATTTATCTCCTATTTTTATCAGATGCCTGGTGTTGTACCTTATCCTGACTCTATGAGACACTGAGCAAGGAAGGAAGCTTCCTACTGGCTCTTATGCCAAAAAAAATCCGTGAGTTAGTTGTTGATTTCTGATATCCCTACTCATTTTTGATCCTGAGAAAAGTGATAAAATTTGTTATCACCAAGATACTTCTTGAAATCCCAAAAGGAAAAAAAAACCTACACATACACAGGTGTGTACACACACACGCGCACACACTCACACATGGCTATGATAACACAATTTTCTCTATATAGATACATCTTTATTCCACATGGAAACGACTGAGAGTCACACCTTTGTCTTTTTGAGATCATAGTCATGCCATAGTAATGCATTAATCTTCTGAGTATTCAATAAATGCTAAAGATACAAAAAAAATGGTAAGTGCTCTGTTGTTCACAAAGAGAGATAAAGAGAAAAATGTAAGCAAAAACTGTGTGGCCCTTGCCTTCTCATTTTTCATCCTTTTTCTTGGTTTGTCTTACTCAGAATTATTTATTAAATATGCACTTTTACTAAGGATTCTAAGTTTACCCTTCTAGCATCCACAAAGCAAATCACTCAAATTAACTTTGCAAACTACTAAAAAAATCTCCCTCCTTTGTTCTCATTCTTATTACTCTGAAGTTTGAAATGGCTGTCTGACTCTAATGGAAAAGGAGAAAGAGAAGGACAGAGTGATTTATTTTCCATTATTTTCACTCAAAATTCTGGCTAAAAACAGCAAATGAGGACAAAATCCTGCTACAAGTCATTGTTATGAAGGTGACTTCATTTTGATGAAAGTTGCAGATAGAATATATTAACTCTGTTTTGAACTTTAAGACATCTCTTTCTCTCATCAACTGAAGTCCCAGTGGTACACAGTTGAATGGTGCGAGATAGTAGCCGTTTCAGTCCTCATTAAATTTTTGGCCACAAGCCATAGAACTAAACTTCAATAAGCTGAAGCTTTGGAATTTGCATTAGTTCTTTAAACAAAGGCTGTTTCCTGGACAATGAAGTTTTGAATACAATTGCTCTCCTAACTGTAGAAGGTTCACAAAGAGTTCACAGGGAGGAAATTAACTGGGTTCCTCCCACCCCAATTTATTAAAAACTTCTAAAGATGTCGAATGTTACTGTCTTTCATTTGATGAAATTTAAATCAATTAAAATTTACAAAACAGCCGCAGAATAGAATATCTTATTAGAAGAGTCAGTTCTTATAAGAAAAACAATAAAACTATAAATTGCTTATTGATCTCTGCCCTCAAGTAATTTGTAATGTTAGTCATGACAGTTTAAGAGAGATGTCTCCAATCATTCTTTGATGGGATTTAAATAGTAATCTAGCCAATCTGATTCTATATCTTACCTAGGGTTCATGTTCTAGCCTCAAAGAAGAATGCTATATACAAGATTTCCTACAGGAAGAACTCCCAAATACTTGGAGAGAAGTCAGTGTGTGCCTTTCCATACATCAACATTCTCTCTCAAGGTTGGAGTCCCTGGGTGGTGCAAATAGTTAACACACTTGGTTGCTAACCAAAATGTTGGAGGTTCAAATCCACCCAGAGGCACTTTGAAGAAAGGCCTGGTGATCTACTGCTGAAAAATCAGTCATTGAACACATTCAACTCTAACACATACAGGGTGGTCATGAGTCAGAACTGAATTGAAGGAAACTGGTTTTTCTCTCAAGGTTACTAATCATTTATTTCAAGCACCAAAAGAACAAAACTGTATACAGATGGAGGAGATCAGTGGAGGAGAAAACTCCAATTCAGAATGGGAAAACAATTAGGCTGCTGTAAAGTCTACTTCATGAAAACAAAACAAATGTTACACTGGTGACTGTGGCGCTTTAAGTATACGTATAACATACACACATCTTCACCATGGTAATAAGTATTGACTTTTCTAATATCTTTTAAGACAGAGTAAAGCGTGGCCTTTCCCCACCTGCTGTCTCCTTTGTGGATGGCATAGGCAGAGCATACACTTGGGTGACATTACTTCATTCTGGCTTGTACTATTTCAGTACTATTTTACTATACTGAAGTGGAAGAAGCATCACAGTTCAAGTGAGAAAATAGTAGGTTCTTGTCCCAACTCAACCATTGACTAGCCCCAAGGATTTAAATAAGCATCTAAGCATCTAAGCATCTAAATTTTCTGAACCTCGGCTTTCTCTTCTATAAAATGTCCTAATTGGGCTATTTGAGATAACAAATGTGAAGACAACTTTACAAAACTGTCCATCACTGTCTAAATGTAGGAATAATAACGGTGATGACTACAATAATCATGTTGTTCATTGCCATTTTACGAACAAATTAGAAGATCTTTAAGAACAGGGATGGTGCTAGACCCTTCCTAGAATACACCACATAAAAAAATTAGTGACCAGCTATGAGAATGTACTAAGTAATTCAAAAAGCTCTTGTAATTCATTAACTAGTAAAACTGGAAGGAAGAAACCTAAGAGATCAGCGGTCTCAACTGTATCGTATAATAGATCCTAAAATTAATCTCAAAACTGACTTACTAAGTAACTCATGAAGGTTGTGGCAGAGTAGACCACACACCTCCGGAACTGGGTGCCATGTTCTTGCCTCTGCACTACTGGACCAGACTGGGCCAGGCTGCATCCACAGCAAGGATACTGCAAGTAAATGTATGTTTGTGGTGAAGGGGGGCAGTCCCAATCTCCATGAGCAGCTGACTTAGGCAGTCATATAGTTTGACAAAGAAGCTCTTTTCGCAATAGGCTGTCATCCTGAGTATTCATTGTTTATTGGAACAGGCCACGTAAAGGACAGGCAATGAATAGTGAGCAGGTTAACTACTCATTAGACTTTTGGATTGGGATTGCCAGAGAACACATGAGGTTTAGGTTTTTTCCTAAAAGACCCTCCACTTCAAAACTCTAAGTAGGAAGCTGCATTCAAGGGATTCTACTTGGCCTGCAAGTATAAGAGAGACACAGGAATGGACAATGAACCCTATTGTCTATTAGGTATTGAGATACATTTTAGCTTCCCCAACTCAGCCCTGAAAACAAAGTCTGAACAATCTTCTTTCTGGTTTTTCTTAAACATTTATCCTCAAGAAGGTTGTAAAAGGCAGGCCTCTAGGAAGCCACACTATCTCTGATTCAATGAGTTATTTCTGGGAGTGTTTCAAGGACAAAAATGATGAGAGGCAGTGTCAGGAAGGAGGCCTTCATCTGGTATAGCAGAGCAGCAGGAGTTGGGAACAAGCAGTCAAACCCAGGGTTGGAAGTATAATCCATCGGCCCTTGTGCATCCCTTCAAAGCCTTCACACATATATAAGCAGCTCATCTCTCTCTCCGACCCTCAGCAATCTGGTCAAAGCCAAGAGGCAGCAGGGGAGAATGGCACATATGTTCTGCTATTAATATCTAATTAACTGACACAAGGGCTACCCAAGGAGAATAACTTCTAGATGCAGAGAAGGCAGCATAATGGTGACAGCAAATTGTGGCCCCTGACCATGGTCTCATCAGTATAGAGAATCTCTTGGCATATCCTACAAACATTTCTGAAAGGAACCTGGGGCTTTGTGGGTTGCTGAAGCTGTGATTCACAGATGTAAAGATGTGCAGGTTCTGTCTTTCAGAATTACATCCCACTCCTAAGAACCCAAAAAGAAAACCATCAGTGTCAATAGAAAAGGAGCCTCTGACCCCATGTGTCAGAGCGGCGACGGTTGTCGGAGCGGCGGAGACAATAACCAATGCCACAACTCTTACAGAGAAGTGGGGCCAGGAGGGTCACTCTGAGAAGTCGAACCGCGGCTTCAGTCCCAGGAGTTTATTTTATAGTCAATACAGCAAGCAGTGAAGCAAATAACAGAACAATGGGCTTTGGGTGAGTAACAATAGTTTCGGGCAAGGGAGAAGGAATTCAGGTAAACAAGCCAATCAGTAACAGGACAATAGGTTTGGGAAAACAAGTCGTGCCTAATCTCTTTCTCATCGCTGACAAGTCTCCAACATGTCGTATACAGCATAGAGGCCTGTGGGGACTGCAGTTGTCAATAGTGGAGCCATGTTTAAATGGCATATATCCCCACACCCATGTGATCTGTTGCTCGCTATTCATCTCCTGGCTCCACAGCAGTATTTGTCCCTAAAAATGGCCTGGAATTCTTGGTGCTTTTGTCCAAGCATTCTTGCTAAATTCCTGCTTAGATCAGAGTAGTAAAAGGAAGTAGAATTGACAGATGCAAAATTTAGGCAAATCCCTGAATCCTGATTGCTGTGGATTAATATGCCTGATTGACTTTGAGTTTTTCCTCAGATGCTTTCTTAGTAAGTCAGTGCATTATGCAGAACAGAAAGCAGCTGATACTGTGGGTCAGGGGTCACAGCAAAGTGAGGGAGCGAGTTGGGAGGAAATAAGGATGGCTTAGTCCACTCACATGCCTCTTACATACTGGAAATACTATCTTCTGAAACCAAGGGTCAGACTCTTACTCAGTGATGCTGCGAAACTTTACCTATGCCTTTTTAAAGATGCCTAATTTACTTGAGTTCATACATTTTCAGATCATGCTTTAGCAGCTTAAAGGAGACCCATAGCCACCACCTGGCCATATTCAGTTGTTACATGACTTCTGTTGAGAGCCAACCCCATTCTGATTAATTTTACTGGGTACATTCTGGAAGCAAATGGACTACCCAAGATTGCCAAGCAGCAACACTGGCTCTGTTCTTAAAATTTATATTAAATTTTACCAGTTCCTACTCTGAAAGGGAATAATTCTTTTGTTTCCTACCAACTCAGGACCTTTCCTATTACATTAGTTATCACACATAAGAGAAAATCTCATCGAGTTCTGCCTTTCTATTTAACAGGGAAGGGTGAGGATGCATTATTTAATTAATACAACAAACATTTATTATACAACTACAATGTGCCTAGGCAACACAGTGGAGGGAGCATTTATGAAATATTCTGCTTCCTTCAGGAGCTGCCGTTGTAGATGGGAAGAGGACACACCATCAGTTTCATGTGAAGAGTGAGACAAGCTCAGGCTGTGTGAGAGAAGAGGCCATTACCCATGCTGCCCATCCATGTTTTAGGGATAATGGGGGGATATTAGACCGCACTGTGATCTTTTAAGGTAAACTTTCCTAAGGCCAAGTTTCTTTCACATGGTCTGTCTGGTCGGCTGAATAATAGCCCTCCAAAAGATATCAATGCCTTAATCTCTGGAACCAGTGACTATTACACTCTATAGTAAGGAGGTCTTTGCAGATGTGATAAAATGAAGAATCTTGAGATGTGGATATTATCCTGGGTTATCCAGGTAGGCCTTAAATGCAATGACATGTACCCCGATAATGAGGCAAAGGGAGATTTTATACACAGGCACACAGAGGAGAACGCAATGTGACTATGGAGGCAGAGAATGGAGTGAAATGGCTGCAAGTCAAGGAACAGCTGGTAGCCACCAGAAACTGGAAGAGGCAAGGAACAGATTTTCCTTTAGAGCCTCCAAGGGAACTTGGTTCTGCTGACACCTTGATTTCAGCCCAATGATTCTGATTTTGGATGTCTCGACTCCAGAAGTGTGAGAGAATAAATTCCTGTTGTTTTAAGCCACCCAGCTTGTAGTAATTTGTTACAGCAGTCATAGGAAACTAATACAATATCTGGGACCATTAGAGTTATAACTGGCTATAAATTAAGTTTAGAAAGCTAAGAGTCTTAGCTACTACTTTGTAAATTCCAGAGAGAAGAATAAAGAAAATTATTTTTTTATCTACATAATATAGATGTTTTCACATCATATAAAAGACTTTTTGAATGATTTCTTTAGAAAGGACAGTGAAAAGCAGGGTACCTGCTGTTTAAATGGACATGAAGAAATGGAACTATGGCCTTTCAACAGTTGTTTCTAAAATGAGAGTGATATTTTTCATTAGTTTCTTTCATATCTATGATGAGTAAGCAAGGAGCTTTGTAACTTTTAAAGGATATTCTACCTTAATAAAAATATGAAAGGAGGTGGAAGAATTAGCCAAATATAAGCCCTTTTTATTCTTGTTATCCTTATTCTAATAAGATTTCTTCTTAAAGACTTCCATAGAAAACAAAAATTTTGAAATGTTACTAGGATAAAAATTCAATGTAAGACTCTGTTTATAGCCCATAATTTTGATCTTTCAAGTGAGAGACCTATAAATAGTCTTCAGAGCATCATTTAGAGTTTCTTGACCTTGGATGCACATTAGAACCACCTGGGAGCTTGCAAAAAATGTGCTCAAGTCTCACCTCAGACTGATGAGTATTTTTTAAAGCTCCTCAAGTGATGCCAACGCACAGCCAGGGTTGAAATACACTAGTTTACTTTCTTATGCTTTGATTGATATCTTATTTTTATGGATGGTTTCATGTTTTTTCAATACTTTCTCAAAAATTTCCTATTTCATACCTGCCTTTATATACTTATAATTTTATTCTCTATTCTATTCTATCCTCTAGTCTTCTGGTTGACCCACTTTTCAATTTTACATTGTTGCCCTTTATCTAGGGCTGTGTATTCTCTCTTTATTCCAAAATTTTCCCTCTCTGATTTACCCATATTACTCCATTTATATTGACCTACAAATTATTCCCAAACAAACACTACTGCAAGGCACACAGTTAAAAAAAAAAAAAAAAAGTGACAATTTCTGAAGAGGAATTGGTTCCATAAATTTCAAGATGACATTAATGGCGGGGTTGTCTTACCAAATAATAGACTATTGATAAACAAGTTGGCTTATATGGAATTTCCATTTCAGAAATGTTAGCCATATTGATTCCAATCATAAACTCTGATCCTAGCCAGAACCCAATGTAGCAATATGTGGCTAAATTTCAGACAAATGAGGAATTTTGATAAAAACAGAGGAGAAGACTACTCAGCAGTTCTGCTGGTGTTGTGGCTTAGAATCATTTGGTTGGTATAACAACTCTCCACTTACATGTGACTTTGTTTTCCTAAGACGAGAAAAGACAGTGAAGTCAGCTGGCATTTATCAAATGTGGTAGTGGTATTGGGTTTGCCACTGTAGCTGGCTTTGTCACTATAGCTCTGTGATGAGCAGATCCATAAAAGTAGATTTTTCTGCAAAAGAAATAAACTCTGGATTCATTTGGGTGGCTCTAGGACAGTTAAAATAATGACCATATCTGAAATACTAATTCTCTTACTACAGATTCCTTTATGGGAAAGGAGCCATTGCAATTCAATCTCCTATCTTAAAATGACATTAATTTCAAGTTTAAACCAAAGTTATATAAACAAATGAATGACTTTGGCATAAAGGTATACCTTAATCTTTCTAAAACATGGAGTTTAGTTGGAGCTGCTAGTTTGCATACAAGCAGTCTAACAAGTGCTCAGATCACAAGCATTGGAGTCCAGACTGCATCTAATATTCAGAGTACAGGCATTGGAGCTGCTCAACAGACCTAAGACATGTGAGACATGTGAGCCCAGGCAAGCTGTTTAATCAGTCTAACCCTCAGTTTCCTTATCTTTAAAATGGAGATAATAACATCTACATTATAGAGTTGTTGGGAGGCAATGCTAGAACACACACACATGCACACATACACGTGGTCATAGCATTTAAGATAGTATCTGGTTAATAAGTGCAGGTTGTTTTTGTTGTTAGGTGCCGTCAAGTCGATTCTGACTCATAGTGATCCTATGTATAACAGAACAAAGTGTTGCCAGGAACTGCACCATCCTTGTAATAGTAAGTATGTTTGAGCCCATTGTTGCAGCCACTGTGTCAATCTATATTGTTGAGGGTCTTCTTCGTTTTTGCTGACCCTCTACATTACTAAGCATGATGTGTTTCTTCAGTAATTCGTTCCTCCTGACAACATGCCAAAGTAAGCAAGACAAAGTCTTCCTATCCTAGCTTCTAAGGAGCATTCTGGTTGTACTTCCTCCAAGATAGATTTGTTCATTCTACTGGCAGTCTATGGTATATTCAATATTCTTTGCCAATACCATAATTCAAATGTGTTGATTCTTCTTTGGTATTCCTTTTTCTTTGTCCAGTTTTCATACATATATGTGGCAATGGAAAATACCATGGCTTGGGTAAGGCACACCTTAGTCATTAAAGTGATATCTTTGCTTTCTAACACTTTAAAGGGGTCTTTTGCAGCAGATCTGTCCAGTGCAATACATCATTTGATTTCCTGACTGTTACTTCCATGGGTGTTGACTATTGTCTTAGGCTGGGTTCTCAAGAGAAGCAAAACCAGTAAAGCATATAAATGTATATGTAGAGAGATTTATATTAAGGAAATGACTCATGTGGTTGTAGAGGCACAAACATGGATCAGGCTGGAGGCTTCTCCTGATTCACGTAACCACAGGGGCCGGCAAACCCAAGATCGGCAAGTCAGACAGCAGGGCTCTGACTCACAGGCTGTGAAGACCAATGAATCCCAAGATCAGCAGGCAAGACAACAGTTAAGCTGCTAGCTCAAGTCCCAAGAACTGGAGGTCAGATGAACAGGAGCCAGCTACAGGATCCAGTGCAAGCAAAAGCCCGCGAGCCTTGCCAGAGAGTCCACTTATATTTGATTCAGGCCACACCCCCAAGGAAACGCCCTTTCAATTGATTGGCTAGCAGATCTCATCATGGAGGTGATTCATTGTATCAAATCTCATCATGGAAGTGATCACATCATCATACGACTGCCAAACCACATCATAACTGCCAAACCACTGAGAATCATGGCCCAGTCAAGTTGACACACAACCTTAATGATCACAATTGTTAACCTAATTAAAATGAAATTCTTGACAACTTCAAATAAGTGCTCAGGCACACACAAAAGATGTCTCTTATAATATAAAACCACATATAGCTACATATACACACACCAAATGAGAGAGAGTCATACAAGGGGGAAAAAGCCAATTTATTTCCATGTCTCTTCTTTCTATAAATGAGGTAATAGGGTATGAGAGGATGGAGGTATGTGTGACAACAGCAACAAAGCCCTTACCAGAAGCACCATAGTCCTTTCATCTTCTTCAAGAAATAATACTTTTGGAGATGGATCAGATGAGGAGGAAACAGCTTTCACCATTTAGGCCAGTGATATTATAGACCATTAATTCAATTTGAGGATCACGAAATCTTTTATTAGGGATTAGCTTGGCTCAGCTCTCTTATTAATAATGATTATGTTTTTTTCATATATCAGTCAGCTAAATCAACCCCAATTCACATTTTTTTATGTTCCAAATGATCCAACTTCTCTGGTGATATCAATAAAACTTATCAGTGTGTGCCAAGTTCCTCCTCCCCTTGATTTTGAGCTGTATTAGCCTATAAATCACACTTTTAATATATTAATAAGTTCAGTCATACAAAGTATTCACTCAGACCACAATTGAATAAAAAAAAATTAAAAAAGAAAAATATCTATAAAATCTCTAAATATTTGAAGATTAAACAACACACTTCTAAGTAACACATGGGTCATAGAAGTAGTCTCAAGAGAAATTAAAAGGTATTTTGAATTAAATGAAAATACAATTTATCAAAATTTGTAGGATACAGCAAAAGTAGTGCTTGGAGAGAAATTTATAGCATTGAATGCATATATTAGAAAAGAGAAATATAAAATCGATAATCTAAGCCTCCACCTTAGGAAACTCAAAAAAGAACAAATTAAACAAAAAGTAAGAAGAAGAGAAATAATAAAAATTAGAGTAGAAATCAATGAAATTAAAAATAAAAAATTTATAGAGGAAAATTATTGAAACCACAAATTGGTTCTTTGAAAAGATCAATAAAATTGACAAACTTCTAGCTATGTTAAACAACAAAAAAGAGAGAGAACAAACAAATTACTAATGTTATAAATGATTGAAGGATGATCACGACTAATCACATGGACATTAAAAGGATAGTAAAGGAATACTATGAACAACTCTGTCCACAAATTTGATGATTTAGATGAAATCAACCAATTCCTTGAAAGACAAAACCTACCAAAACTCATACAAGAAGAAATAGATAATCTGAATAGGCCTATGTCTATTAAAGAAAATGAATCAATAATTAACAGCCTTCTAAAACAGAAAGCACTTGGCCCAGATGGTTTCACTGGTGAATTCTACCAAACATTTCAAAAAGAATTAATACCAATATTTCTCAAATTCTTCCAAAAAATAGAGAAGAGAACCCTTCCCTACTCATCCTAGGAGGCCAGCATTACCCTAATACCCAAACCAGACAAAGACAATACTAGGAAGAAAAATCATAGACCAATATCGCTCATGAACATAGATGCAAAGATCCTCAACAAAATATTAGCAGATCAAATCCAACAATGTACAAAAGGAATTAAACATCACAACCAAGTGGGATTTATCCCAGGTATGCAACATTCACAAATCAACTAATCTGATTTATCATATCAACAGACTAAAGATGAAAAATCATGTGCTCATATCAATAGAAGCCATAAAATCATTTGACACAATCTTAATTCATTCATGATAAAAACTCTTAGCAAACTAGCAATACAGAGGAACATATTCAACTTGGTAAAGAACACATACAAAAAACCTATAGCTAACATCATACTTAATGGTGAGAAACTGGATGTTCTCCTCCTAATGTAACCCAATGAGGGTGGGTCCTGCCTGATGCAACCCTTTGAGTCAATTTAGAGATACAGGCCTTTGAGAAAGTGGAAAATTTATTGCAAACCAGTTAAGCAAGGAGCTTGGAGACTAAGTCTCAAATCAAGCTCCCTGAGGTTGGGGATTCTAGAGCAGTTACAGGATTTGAGATCAGGAACTTATGCATAATTCATGAAGTTTCTGGGAATAAGTGGGTAATTTCAGAAACTAATTAACATGTATGAGAGTGTAGTGGGGGTGCAAAATGGTGGCTAGGGGCATTTTGTTTTGGGTGGATGATGCACGAAGTTTATCTAAGGAAAGCTTTTCAGCTTATTGCTCATGTCTGAATGGAGGGGGTGGTGGTTGAAGTGGCCTTGAAAAGAGAAGCAGTAATATGACCTTGAGCTGCTACACAGGATGCCTTATCATGAACTCATGGTTCAGGTGTGATGGGAGGAGGAGGAACAGTTTAACCCTGTCGGTTACACTAAGATTGGAAAAAGACAAACATATCTCCTCTCATATGAATCAATAATTAATAACATTCAATATCTTCCTGGAAGTTCTTATTAATCAATAATTAATAACCATTATGGATTATTCAACATCATCCTGTTCAACATCCTACTGGAAGTCCTAACTAACACAGCTAGACAACAAAAGGAAATAAAAGGTTTGCAGATTGGGAAGGAAGAAATAAAACTTCCCTTTTTCTCAGATGCTATGATTGTTTATGCAGAAAATCCTAGAGAATGGGAAAAAAAAAAAAAACAACTCCTAAACTTAAAAAAATGATTATAGCAATGTTACTATAAAAGTTAATTGCTTTCCTATATTCCAGTAATGAACAATTGGAATTGAAGTTTAAAACACAACATCATTTACATTACCATCCCACCAAAAGGAAATGCTTAGGTATAAATTTAATAAATATATCTACAAAACACTGATGAAAGACAACAAAAAAGATATAAATAAGTGGAGAGATTTTCCATGTTCACGGGTGGGAAGACTTAACATTATTAAAATGGCAATTCTTTCCAATTTGATCTATAGAGTCAATGCAATCCCAATGAAAATATCAGCAAGTTATTTTGTACATACTGACGAACTGATTCTAAAGTTTATACGGAAAGCAAAAGAACCAAAATAGTCAACACAAAGTTGAAAAAGAACTGAATTGGAGGACTGAATTACCTGACTTCAAAAGTTAATATAAAGTGCTCAAGACAATGTAGTACTGGTGAGAAATCAATGCAACAGAAGAGAGGGTTCAAAAACAAACCCACACAAATATAATCAACCGATCTTTGACAAAGGACCAATGGGAACTCAACGGAGAAAGAATAGTCTTTTCAACAAACAGTGATTGAACAATGAAACATTCATACACCAAAAAAAAAGAATCTAGAAAGTTAGTTTATATCTTTCACAAAAATTAGCACAAGATGGAACATAGACCTAAATATAAGATTCAAAACTATACAACCTCTAGAAGATAACAGAGGAGAAAATCTAGGTGAACTTGAGTTTGACAATGACTTTTCAGATATAATACCAAAAGCACTATTTATAAAATAAAATATTGGTAAGTTGGACATCATTAAAATTAAAAACTTCTGCTCTTCAAAGGACACTGTTAAAAGAAGAAAAAGACAAGTCACAGACTGGGATAAAATATTTGCAGAACATATATCCAATAAACTACTTATATCCAAAATATACCAAGAACTCTTAAAATGCAACGATAAGAAAACAAACAACCCAATTACAAAATGGGCAAAAGATCTGAACAGACACCTTGCCAAAGAAAATATACAGATGGCAAATAACCATATCATAAATGTCCAACATCATATGTCATTAGCGAATTACAAATCAAAACGACAAGGAGATACCACTACACACCTATTAAAATGGCTAAAATCGAAAACATTGCCTACTTCCAGTGCTGGGAGGAGACAGAGCTACAAAAATTTCATTCATTGCTGGTGGGAATGTAAAATGGCACAGCAACTTTTGAGGGTACTCTGGCAGTTTCTTACAAAGCTAAATACAGGATTACCGTGTTGTTGTTGTTGTTAGGTGCCATTGAGTTGGTTCCAACTCATAGCAACCCTATGTACAACAGAATGAAACACTGTGTGGTCTTGCACAATCCTCACAATTGTTGTTATACTTGAGCCCATTGTTGCAGCCATTATGTCAACCCATCTTGTTGAGGGTCTTCCTCTTTTTCACTGACCCTATACTTTACCAAGCATGATGTCCTTCTCCAGAGACTGATTCCTCCTGATAATGTCCAAAGTAGGTAAGACGTAGTCTCACCATCCTCGCTTCTAAGGAGCACTCTGGCTGTATTTCTTCCAAGACAGATTTGTTCATTCTGGCAGTCCATGGTATATTCAATACCCTTCGCAACACCATAATTCAAAGGCATCAATTCTTTTTCGATCTTCCTTATTCATTGTCCAGCTTTCATATCCATATGATGGGACTGAAAACATCATGGCTTGGGTCAGGTGCATCTTAGTCCTTAAAGTGACATCTTTGCTTTTTAACACTTTAAAGAGGTTTTTTGCATCAGATTTGCCCAATATAATGTGTCATTTGATTTCTTGACTGCTCCTTCCATGGGTGCTGATTGTGGATACAAGTAAAATGAAATCCTTGACAACTTCAATATTTTCTCCATTTATCATGATGTTGGTTATTGGTCCAGTTGTGAGGATTTTTGTTTTCTCTATGTTGAAGTGTAATCCATACCGAAGGCTGTGGTCTTTGATCTTCATCAGTAAGTGCTTCAAGTCCTCTTCACTTTCAGCAAGCAAGGTTGTGTCATCTGCATATCACATGTTTTTAATGAGTCTTCCTCTAATCCTGATGCCACGTTCTTCTTCATATAATCTAGTTTCTCGGATTATTTGCTTAGCATACAGATTGAACAGGTATGGTTAAAGAATAAAACTGATGCACATCTTGCCTGACTTTAAGCCATGCAGTGTCCCCTTGATCTGTTTTAACAACTACTTCCGGTCTATGTACAGGTTCCTCATGAGCACAATTAAGTGTTCTGGAATTCCTATTCTTTGTAGTGTTATCCATAATTTTTTTATGATCCACACAGTCGAATGCCTTTGCATAGTCAATAAAACACAGGTAAACATCTTTCTGGTTTTCTCTGCTTTCATCCAGGATCCATCTGACATCAGCAGTGATATCTCTCATTCCATGTCCTCTTCTGAATCCAGCTTGAATTTCTGGTAGTTCCCTGTCGATATACTGCTGCAACTGCTTTTGAATGATCTTCAGCAGAATTTTACTTGTGTGTGATATTAATGATACAGTTTGATAATTTCCACATTTGGCTGGATCACCTTTCTTTGGAATGGGCATAAATATAGATCTTTTCCAGTTGGTTGGCCAGGCAGCTGTCTTCCAAATTTCTTGGCATAGATGAGTAAGCACTTCCAGCGCTGCATCTGTTTGATGAAACATCTCAATCAGTATTCCATCAATTCCTGAAGCCTTGTTTTTCACCAATGCCTTCGGTGCAGCTTGGACTTCTTCCTTCAGTACCATCGGTTCCTAATTAGATGTTACCTCCAGAAATGGTTGCAGGTCAACCAATTCTTTTTGTACAGTGACTCTGTGTATTCCTTCCATCTTCTTTTGATGCTTCCTGCATCATTTAATATTTTCCCCATAGAATCCTTCAGTATTGCAACTCCAGGCTTGAATTTTTTCTTCAGTTCTTTCAACTTGAGAAATGCCGACTGTGTTCATCCTTTTTGGTTTTCTATCTCCAGTTCTTTGCACATGTCATTATAATACTTTACTTTGCCTTATTGAGCTGCGCTTTGAAATCATCTGTTCAGTTCTTCTACTTCATCATCTCTTCCTTTTGCTTTAGCTACCCAACGTCCAAGAGCAAGTTTCGGAGTTTCTTGTTACATTCATTTTGGTCCTTTCTTTCTTTTTTGTCTTTTTAATGACCTCTTGCTTTGTATGATGTCCTTGATGTCATTCCACAACTCGTGTGGTCTTTGGTCATTAGTGTTCAATGCATCAAATCTATTCTTGAAATGATCTCTAAATTCAGGTGGGCTATACTCTAGGTCGCACTTTGGTTCTGGTGGACTTGTTCTAATTTTCTTCAGCTTCTACTTGAACTTGCATAGGAGCAATTGATGGTCTGTTCTGCAGTCAGCCCCTGGCCTTGTTCTGACTGATGATATTGAACTTTTCCATCTTCTCTTTCCACAGACATAGTTGATTTGATTCCTGTGTACTTCATCTAGTGAGGTCCACGTTTATAGTCGCTGTTTATGTTGGTGAAAAAAGGTATTTGCAATGAAGAAGTCACTGGTCTTGCAAAATTCTGTCATGTGATTTCCAGTATCATTTCTATCACCAAGGCCATATTTTTCAACTACAGATCCTTCTTCGTTTCCAACTTTTGCATTCCAATCACAGGTAATTATCAATGCATTCTGATTGCATGTTTGATCAATTTCAGACTGAAGAAGTTGGTAAAAATCTTCAATTTCTTCATCTTTGACCTTAGTGATTTATGCACAAATTTGCATGATAGTCATATTTACTGGTCTTCCTTATAGGCATGGATATTATCCTATCACTGACAGTGCTGTACTTCAGGATAGATCTTGAAATGTTCTTTTTGACGATGAATGCAATTCATTCTTCTTCACGTTGTCATTCCTAGCATAGTAGACCACATGATTGTCCAATTCAAAATGGCCAATACCAATCCATTTCAGCTCACTAGTGCCTAGGATATCGATGTTTATGCATTCCATTTCTTTTTTGATGATTTCCAATTTTCCTAGATTCATACTTCGTACATTCCATGTTCCGGTTATTAATGGATGTTTGCAGCTGTTTCTTCTCATTTTGAGTTGTGCCACATCAGCAAATGAAGGTCCTGAAAGCTTGACTCCATGTCATTAAGGTCGACTCTACCTCCCTTAGTGCAGGTTATTCCTACTTCTTAAAGCTCAGCTCCTGACCTTTAAATTTGTTGCTTCTGATCTGTATTGAGAGAAAGCTGTAAGAGAGTGGTTGAGTCCTTAACTACCAGAATATTTAAGTGTTTGCACATTTTTTGACCCCATCAAGACCCTAGGAAGTACAACAAGAGAACAAATGCCTACTTTCTATGGAACAGTAACAAAAGTCTGCTATAGATAAACATAATTTAATGTTGTTCCTTGGTCCTCAAATCTTTCATCTTTCTATAAAATGTAAAGGTTGGATTCTCATTTGATTAATCCCTATTTTCACAGCCCTAGTACTACCTACCTTACTGGTCAAAAAAGATACCAAACCCATTGCCATCGAGTAAATTCCGACTCATAGTGACCCTATAGGACAGAGTAGAACTGCCCCATAGAGCTTCCAAGGTGTGCCTGGTGGATTCAAACTGCCATACTTTTGGTTAGCAGTAGTAGGTCTTAACCACTCCACCACCAGGGTTTCCATATTACTGGTAGTAGTTATAACAATATTAATCATGTGGAAATTTAATATTAAAATAAAAGGTGGAAACTTTCAAACTTCCTCCCCTATAACAGTTACAGCACTGACCTTGTATTAATAGCATAAGTCTTTGAATAGCCAGATAACCCCACATCAGGTTTCCTTTGCTCCCTATTCCCAGCTAATGAAAGTCTGAGAGGATATTTGCTTTAAGTAGTCACAGCTCGTGTAAAAAGGAATAACCTTGGCCAAAAGCTAGTGCATATTTCATTTATCTGGCATATAATATTGAGGTGCAATATAATTTGAGTGTTTGGCATGCAGACAATAGTGGTAACCTGGAATCTAGGAAACTCTCCTTTTGCTCCACCTCCGCATGTGATGGATCTTTCAGAATAAGGGTAAAGGTTTATACTGTCTTATTGCGAGGCAGCTAAAATGAGGGAAAACCTGAAGAATCCCACTTATAGAATAGTTGTGAAACTATCTCCATATAAGCCTATTTCAGAAACTTAGCTTAACTCTTACCTCATTGGGAGCTATCTAGCAAGCAAAAGTACTTCTCAGATTAACCTTTCAGTTGGTTCTGGCAGGTCACAGTAAGGAGGGAAATTAAAATTTATTTGCAATTGAATATAATGGGTGTTAGTTTCTTGGAGAGAAGGCTTAGATTTCTCACAACAGCAACAAAAACAACCCACTGTCAAAAATTAATATTTGTTCAGTAGTTACTATGTATCAGGAACTAAACTATATGCTTTCTATGCATTTTCTCATTTATTTTTTGCTGTATTCTTAATATTTTATATAATAGAAAAGGAAGTGTATAAGGGAATAGAAAGTAATATGAAAAGTGTTTAAGAAAGTTTACACAGCTAATTAGCGGCAAAAATAAACCCAGAATCTTTTAAGCCTATGCTCACAAGTGTCTAAGAGGGTCAACCAAGGGAACCTTCATGGACCTGCAATAACGTGATCAGGAAGGATATACAAATAGCCATGTATTAAATTTTTCACTTTGCTAAGATTTTAGAGACCATAATCCATAGTTCATGGCTAAAAAAAAGACCGAAGAGGTAGTTATCTTGTATAGTCTAAACGTACTTGACTCTCCTTTCATTTCACCATTTTTCTGAAAGACCTCCCACAAGCTCTCCAGTCTGATAAATAAACAGAGGATCAAATTTTGCCTAGTATTCAAGCAAACTCCTACTGGCCACTGAAGACCCTGTTAAAACAAAAAATCATATTAAGCCAATAATATAAATTGATTGAAGTTTACTGAATATACGATTTGCAAATTGGGGTAACATTTCGACTGGAGTGTCAGAAATGTACCCAACATGAGAAGAATTTCCAAAATTCTTATATCAAATTTTATCAGCATTGCCATGGAAAAAAGGGTGGGAATAGAACTGATAAACAAATTTGTGGTCAGGAAGGATTTTCATACAGCATTGCCTTGAAGAACAATTAAAATAATTACCAATTTACCCTAAACATAGCTTCTAGTCTGACCTTTGAAGTCTGTTTCCCAAAACAGACTGAATTCTTCAAAAGAGTACAATGCCCAAAGCAAACCAGTCTTACTAGTTTATCTGGACCATTGTTTGACTCAAAAGTGGATTTCAGGAACCAGTTTTTTTCAAGGTTCAAGATTCAAAAGGACACCTAAGGTCAAAGGCCTGTGTGGGTTACACCAACTTTCATGAAAGCCAGAAATCTGGATTTCAGAAGAATTAAAACTCTTTCATCACCCCAAAAGGAAAGGAAAAAAAAAAAAAAAACTCTTCTAAGTTCTTAGTGAAGTAATGACATCTTAAATCCTAAAGGCCATATTTGGCAGAATGATACTTGTTTTTACATGCACTAAAGGGGTCAGCCCAATTGAAGCAATAGATAGTTTCACATTGTAGGGATAGCAAGGGTTTAGGAGAAGATATTTATTTGAATACAACTTCCCCTCGGTGGCAGGGAGCCCTGCTGGTGCAGGGATTAAAAAGTTGGCAGTTTCAACCCACCAGCCACTCTACGGGAGAAAGATGTGGCAGTCTGCTTCTGTAAAGATTACAGCCTAGGAAACCCTATGAGGCAGTTCTACTCTGTCCTATAGGGTTGCTATGATTCGGAATCAACTCATTGGCAATGGGCTTTGGTTTCTCCTCTCTGGTAGATTCAGGTCCTTGGGTGATACAAATGGTTTGCTCTTGGTTGGTGGTTCAAATCCATGCAGTGGCAATACAGAAGAAAGCCTGGCAAGCTGCTTTCATAAATATTATATCCAAGAAAACTCTACGGACTAATTCTACTTTGTAACAAATGGGGTCGCTATGAATCAGAATTGACTCGACAGCAACGGGTTTGTTTTTCTGGTTTGTGGTAGATTCACTGCTGTTCACCAATATCTCCTTCCCCTCCCTGTAAGGAAGTTATAGCTCCGTCCACTTGAACCCATGCCTAGCTTTGTGATTTGCATGGGCCAATGAAAAGAGAGCAGAATGATGTTATTCTGTTTCTGCTATGGAAGCATGTGCTGACATGGAGTTTTGTCAGCCTACAACTCTGATATCCACTTCTGAGTAGCTATGATGAGCAGATACTCTTTGTTTTAGTTATCTAGTGCTGCTACAACAGAAATACAAGTATGTGGCTTTAAGAAACAGAAATTTATTTCCTTACAGTTTAGGAGGCCAGAAGTCTGAATTCAGCTGCCAGCCCTATAGGAAGGTTTTCTCTCTCTCAGGTCTGGGGAAAGTCTTTGTTTCTTTTCAGTTTCTGTTCCTCAGTTCCTTGGTGATCTTCATGTGGCATGTATCATCCCCAACATTTGTGCTTGCTTCTTTGTGCCTAATCTGCTCCTTTTATATCTTAAAGTGATCGATTTAAGACACAACCTACACTGATATGCCCCATTAACATAACAAAGAAAACCCTATTCCCAGATGGGATTACTTCCACATGTATAGTGGTTAGGATTCCAACACATATTTTGGGGGGACACAATTCAATCCATAACATATTGACAAGCCGCAGTGTGAGCAAGAAGTAATCTTCGTTCTTTTAAGCCACTGAGATTTTGTAGTTGCTTGTTACCAGTTCATATCCAAGAGTCCTACTGTCTGAGTCTTTAACTATGAGGAACAGAGGCCAAGTCAGTCTTTCTACAATTAGTGTTAAGAACTAATGAGAAAACACTACAGAAATAATTAATTTCACAATGAGTAATAAATAAATAAATAAATACTAGACATTTTCTAACAAGTGAGTTACAAAAAAAGTCAAGAGAGAAACGGGAAACTCCTAGAGAATGTCAAAAAGCAAACTGGAGCTTCTGTTAAAATTAAAGAGTTTTTTTTGAAGGAATAGAGCAATCTGGATTGGGCAGCACTCCATGAGGATTCACAAAAGCACTCCAGGGAAAGGAATTTTTCACAGACTTTAAGTACAGAAAATCCAGGAGCTTAGAAGGAGAAAATTCTGGTTGGCTGGCATTTACAAAATCATGCTTTAACAGATACCAGATGATTCCAACAACCTGTAAGCATTGCTTTATCATAAAGCTTGAAGCAGTTAAAATCTTGTTAATCTATGCATATTTTGGGGGCCAGCCTGAGGGAATATCCTTCCTGGGAGCCTGCTGTGAAAGGAAGGGGGAAAAGGGGAGTTTGCAAGCTTCCTGAGGGGTGCTGCCTAGCTGACTTTTGAATGTCAACTCAGAATAAGCAATAAACAGCAAAAATGAAGTTTCAGGCTTCAATTCTGGCAGGAGCCTCCCCTTATGCCAACCACCTAGATTTTTTAAAAGCTCTTTCATAGCTCCCCTCCAACCCCGCTTTAGATCAAGAATTTTTATAGAATTTCCCTGATCATTATTATAAGAGTACCTCCTTCTGCATGGACTTAATCTCCATGAATTTACTAACTCTTCGCCTTGCTATATGTGGAGCCTCATCTTCAGGGCAAGCAGGTCTCATGTCGCCTATAAAGGAGTAACTTGTTTTCTCAAGGACCTTTTTTTTAGTTACAGATGGCATATTTACTAGATGACCACCTATTCTAGATAGGCTTTTAAGATCCCAGACATATAGTTGTGTACCATCTGTTTACTGATGGCCGCTTACCTCGATAAGCCTTTAAGACGCTAGTTGCTATCCCACAGATAGTCGGGCACTACTGCCAACGTCTTCACCATGCCATAGCTTGGACCTCTGCTTCTGTGATCTCTTAAGATGGAATATGTAAAAGCAGGGTTGAATTAATAGGAACACTTGGCAGAGAGGAGGATTGGCCAAGGTGAAGAGCCAAGCTATTTTCTAAGGAATTGTGGTTTCTTCAATATACTTGATCTTTTGCATAGCAAGTAGTGTTGCATTGTGAGTATATTGTTGTTGTTAGGTGTCATCGAGTCAGTTCTTACTCATAACGACCCTATGTACAACAGAATGAAACACTGCTCAGTCCTGCGCCACCCTCACAATCGTTGTTATGTTTGAGCCCATTGTTGCAGCCACTGTGTCAATCCATCTCGCTGAGGATTCCACTGACCCTACACTTCACCAAGCATGATGTCCTTCTCCAGGGACTGATCCCTCCTGATAACATGTCCAAAGTATGTGAAACGTAGTCTCGCCATTCTTGCTTCTAAGGAGCATTCTGGTTGTACTTCTTCCAAGACAGATTTGTTCCTTCTTCTCACAGTCCATGGTATATTCAATATTCTTCACTAACACTGCAATTCAAAGGAGTTAATTCTTCTTCAGTCTTGCTTATTCATTGTCCAGCTTTCACATGCATATGAGGTGACTGAAACCACCATGGCTTGGGTCAGGCGCACCTTAACACATTAAAGTGGTCTCTTAAAGCAAATTTGCCTGATGCAATGCATCTTTTGGCATAACACAGTTTATAAAGACAATGTTCTACATTCTACCTTGGTGAGTAGCGTCTGGGGTCTTAAAAGCCTGTGAGCAGCCATCTAAGATACTCCAATGGACTCACCACTTCGGGAGCAAGGGAGAGTGAAGAGAACAGGATACAGGAAAAAGACTAGTCCAAAGGACAAATGGATCACAGCTAACACAGCTTCCACAAGACTGAGTCCAGTACAGCTAGATGGTGCCCGGCTATCACCACTGACTGCTCTGACGAGGATCACAACAGAGAGTCTTGGACAGAGCTGGAAAAGGATGTAGAACAAAATTCTAACTCACAAAAGAAGACCAGATTTACTGGCCTGACAGACTGGAGAAACCCTGAGAGTATGGCCCCCAGACACCCTTTTAGCTCAGTGGTGAAGTCACTCCAGAGGTTCACCATTTAGCCAGGGATTGGATAGCCCCATAAACAAAATGGGACTAATGAGGCACAGCAGTCCAGGGACAAGGGCTAGAAGGCAGGAGGGGAAGGAAAGCTGGTGGTAGAGAACCCAAAGTTGAGAAGGGAGAGTGTTGACATGTCATGGGGTTGTTAACCATTGTCATAGGGCAATATGTGTACTGTTTAATGAAAAACTATTTGTTCTGTAAACCTTCATCTAAGGTACAAAAAAAAAAAAAAGAATTATCTATGTGAGATCAAATTGACAACAGCAATCAAAAGGTTTGATGGGAAGCCTAGAGGGCAGTGAGTTGAAGATAATGGTGATGGAATAAATTGGAAAAGGATAGTGAGAATAGCAGCACAACTGGAAGAATGTAATCAATGTCACCGAATTGTACATGTAGAAATTTCTGAAACGGTGTAGCTTTGGCTATGTGTATTTTCACCAAAAAAAAAAAAAAAAAAAAAAAAAAAAAGGCCCTCCAAGGTTGAGAAGGAGAGTGTTGACATGCTGTGGGGTTGTTAACCAATGCCATAAAACAATATGTGTACTGACTGTTTAATGAGAAACTATTTGTTCTGTAACCTTCAGCTAAAGTACAATTAAAAAAAAAAAAGTCAAACAGTTCCAGATAGATTACACAGTGACAACTCCTCCCGCTGAACCTTTGTCTTGGAACCAAATTCTCCACCTGAGTGGAAACCGATGATATTTTCTGTTTCTTTTTCCTCTTTCCAAAATATTGTCTCTGACTGAGGGTAACTAACACAAGCTATGCTCATTTATCAAACATGATTTCTGTTGCCTTTTTTCTTAATAAACAATTAAGGTGTGTTCTAATACATATATTTTTTCCATTAAAATTTTAAAAAATTCACAAAACATTTGATTAATTCTATCATAACAACAATAATGATTAAGTGAATTAATCCAGTTTGTAAATTGAACGTAGCCGAGAACTAATTTCAGTAGGTAACCAACTAAAAATATTAAGAAAAGGGGAGTTGGACACAGGGGGTAGTGAAGCCATGTAGCTTTCTGGCGGACCTGTTAATAATTCTGGAGGGTGTCATAACTTGACACATATAGCCTGCTTAAAGAAAATATTAGGATTTACAATTGAATCAGAGCTATAGTTAAATATAGGCATAACTAAAGGATCTGAATTAGTATGTCCAGCTTTTGGAATTTGATGGCAAATCTAACAGATTACCAGCATTAGCTACTGATTTAGCTAATCTAACAAATACATTATCATGTCAGCCATCAACAAGAGTCACGTTATACAAAAGAGAATACTAAGAAAGACTTCATAGTGTAAAAATAATAACTACAAAGTAATACAATAAGCAAATAGCATAAAAATAATAGCTATGATAAAGCAAAACTCTTCCTTTAGTCATAAGGATAACCTTGCTAAGAAATAAATTCAAGTTGGTAAAATATATATATATATTTCAAAGGCTATGAGTATTAAGCAGAGTATTAAACACTGAGTGGTTAAGTTTTCATGTATGTAGCAGATACTGGCTAATAATGTAAACCTAGTCTTATCTGTAACCCAGGAAACAGCTTTATTTGCCTGCTGCCGATTTCAGCTATGGCTGCTAATCAAAAGGTCGGCTGTTCACATCCACCAGCTGCTCCTTAGAAACAATATGGGGCAGTTCTACTCTGTCCTATAGGGTTGCTATGAGTCAGAATTGACTTGATGGCTACAAGTTTGTTTTTTGGTTTATCATAGGTCACCAGGATGGCTATCTCAGAATGTTGTACAGACCTGTGCCTCGGTAACACTGAGTGGTTAAGTTTTCATGTACTTGTATAATATATATATATATACATATATATATATATGTATATATATATATATATATAAAAACAAGGAATAACACTATAAGTATGCAGTAAAGCAACCACCATAAGAGTACCAGTAATCAAGAAACAAAGTCCAAAAGTCTCAGTAGGTTGCATGAAGTCTTGCTCTATGATCCTGGGATTGGTTGACAACTGCTTCTGGCTACAAGGGCACTTGGACTTCAGCTTAAGTCCTTCAATAGGTTGAACAGTCCAGGGATGCTCAATTTTTTTTTTTAATTGAGATAGGTGAATCCAAGCCCCAACTTCCTACAATTTAGCAGTACATGGGCTAGTGAGAAGGATCAAACATGGACCTTTCTAGCAAGTTTCTAAGGAGTCTTTCAGTTGATGTCTTTTCCAATATATATTCTCCTGGGACAATATTAGGCATATTCTGGGAGGCTAATTTCTGGTCATCAAAGGCTTCTTTAACCTGTGAAAAATATTCTTTCAAAACAGAATTAAGTATCGCAGATGCAACATTTTATAATAATGGAGATGATGAGAAAGATTCTAAAAATAGAGAATAATATCAGTTAAGGAAACAACAGGATGATTAAAATTTAACATTAACAATCAGTTTTAATAATGGCATAGGTGCTTCTTTGTGCAGTAATTAGGATGTCAAGGGCCATTTGATTCTGAAGAACTATTTCTCTCATCATAGTTATTTCAGTATTCATTTCGTGGAGTCCACAAGCAGAATTAATTATTTAACTCATTCTGAATATATTTAGTCTGAACTTTGACATGTGCCATAACATGTTATAATTCACAGGACATTCTGCAGTTAACATAATGTTATTAGTTTCTGCAATAACTGGTTCTTATATTGAAACAGGGAAAGGAAAATAAAATGGTTTTCTATATTTAGAAAATAGAACATTGAACATCAGCAATATTTTTATAGAAACCTTACAGCAATTCTTTTAGTTTACTCAGTCTTATTTAGTTAATTTTGGTTTTATACAATTCTAGATGAATAGCAGTCTGTTAGTTTCTGTATAAAGTTTTAGAAGTCTTGATTTAGTCCAACGGCATCCATATTTGAAATATTATAGTACTCTTCAAAAGTCTGACATAGTCCATTTTTTTTTAAATGTTTTGTTCAAGCAAAGCAAAACTTATCTGCAGAGGACAAACTTAAAATGGTCATGGTTAACTTACATTAATCTTAAAAGTGAAAGACTTGATAGGAATAAATTATAAACATAACACAAAGCCAAATAAAGTCAATTCAAAAAAAAGGAAATACAGACGAAAATATCTCCAAACATAATGACCAACCTTGTTTTTAAAGGGCTTTAGATACAATATATAATAATCTTAAGCTATAATGTTAAACAGTCAGGATACACCAAGTATGAACCAGGATTATCAAGTCTCTAAACACATGAATAGTTAAAAAAAATTTCATGGGTAAATGAGGGCTTTGATGATGCTATATTTAAAAGTAATAAGGTTGCAACTAAGTTGGAAAAAAATAATAATAATAAAATTATGATATAACATCATTGACAGGTAAATTTTAGCCCAAAGAAAAATCAGGCACTTCTCCTCATTTGACATAGTGTCTCATGCAACTTAACACATGCAAACTTGGTTATTACATTTCCGTCTTTCCCTTTACAAGGTGGGAACAAATCTTTGTGCTTTCCATGAAGTTTCAAAATTGTCAGGAATTAGTGGCACAGTGGTTAAGTGCTATGATGAGCTATGGCTGCTAATCAAAAAGTCGGCTGTTCACATCCACCAGCTGCTCCTTGGAAACACTATGGGGCAGTTCTACTCTGTCCTATAGGGTTGCTATGAGTCAGAATTGACTTGATGGCTACAAGTTTGTTTTTTGGTTTATCATAGGTCACCAGGATGGCTATCTCAGAATGTTGTACAGACCTGTGCCTCGGTAACACTGAGTGGTTAAGTTTTCATGTATGTAGCAGATACTGGCTGATAATGTAAACCTAGTCTTATCTGTAACCCAGGAAACAGCTTTATTTGCCTGCTGCCGATTTCACTTAATCAGTGATGTTCTCTCCACTTTCATCATTTTAGACAACACAGCAGGATCAGAATGGAACAGAAAAATGGAAGGCCTCACAAGAATGTTTGTTATTTTACATACAACTGAGCTTCTCCGTATCCATCAGAGAGGCTGCCTTCTCAGTGAAGGGCTGGTGCTTCTCTTAGGAATCTGGGGTGAATGCACTGTGCCTTTACCAACTTGGAAGAACGAGTACCAGGAACAATCAGCAGCCACAGGTGCATAAGCAAGACCTGTTCATCAAACAGTATAGAAAGAGTTGAGATGCTCTATTTATGTATATAAAGTTGAAAAACCAAAATTATAAGATAAGCGAGATGGCTTTACATAAGTTACTGCTTGATAGAAACCTTATTTGTAATTATACTGTTAAAGAAAGTGTAAGAGGCTTTAAAAATTCAAAAAGCTTCTAAAAATATATGTATGTATATATTCAGCTTAACCTACTTAAGGGAAGAGGGAAAGTTGTATTTAGATACTGTATTTTAAAAACTTATGGCACATAACATTTAACAAAAGACTTTGTTTTCAGGATACAATTTGATAAATATTTTCATTTACATTAAGAAATAAGAGTTCATTTTCTCTGAATTTGACTGAAACATGCTGGTTGGCAAGTGGCAGCTGGCATCTACAACAAATAATACTACAAGAACATCTGGTTTTCCTTGTTTAACCAAAATTTTTATCAAGAGAGATGGCTCATCAACAATCAAATATAAGATACGGAATCTTTTAAAAGCAAGTTGGCTGTTAAATTGCAATAGTAAAATAATCTACCCTAGAGAAAATAAAGCTAATTAATTGTCAAGCTAATGTAAACTAAGAACACATTCATGCTCAAATTTTTGCTAAAATCATTAATCCAATCCTGTTTCTCAATTCAAGCGGTATTATAGTCTTAAAACTCTTATTGGTCTACAAAATTAATGCACACGTAATTTGAGTAGGGAAGGGATGGAAAAAAGACTGACAATGTCAAAAGAAGCTGGAAATTATGACTTTAAACCATCAAAACCAAATTTGGTATTTCAAAACATACGAAAAGGCTATTTAATCTTAAATATTGCACATTAACATCTGTAGTCAATATGTGAATTCACGTCAAGTGAACCTTCACATGTCACATGTTGAGCTGTACTTGCTCTTGCTCCAATTGGTCACACATTTCAATGGGCTTTCTGCCCAGAACCTGGCCACTGACTTACGCATGAATTTCTCAGTTCACTATGTGAAATCCCTCCTGTTCCAAAGACAAAAAAAAGGTGTCCAGGGTCATTATAGACAATGTATTTCAGAGATAATGAGACTTTAATGACATTTTACTTAGGAACAAATCAGTCATAGAGAAATAATTCTGCGGATATAAAATGTAAATAGTTAACATACATTTGTCAGGAACAGCATCATTCTTCACTACTCGATGTCTACACTGTGTATTGTATTGAAAGTCAGATATATAAAATAAAAGACTTAGACTAAACAATAACCATTTATGCCTGCTCTGCTCCATGTAAAAAGAAAAAAAAAGGTCTTAGAAAATGATATTCTATATGTGGCTGTATGATTCTTTTGTGGGGTGGGCTTGAGGGATAGGAAGGTAGTGGTAGACACCCAGCATCTTTAAAAGACATGTTCTTAGTTATTCTGCTATTTAGATGATGGAGACTTTGCCAAAATTTATGTAAGAGAATCTACCAATTGTTGTCACTAAATCAGGATTGGCAAGTAGCAAATATTGGAGGTTTCTTAATATGTTTATTATTTACACTTGCTGTTGTTGTTAGGTGCTGTTGAGTCGATTCTGACTCATAGGGACCTATAGGACAGAGTAGAACTGCCCCATAGGGTTTCCAAGGAACAGCTGGGTAGTTATTCCTGAATGTAACTGGCTACAAGTTAATTTCTTTCACTCTTTTGGTGTTGTGTCATTGACAAGCACATAATCCTGAAGGATAGTATCATGAACAAAACATCTGAAATAAATTCTAATAAAAAAACTATAAAAATCTTAAATAATTCATAATATAGGTAAGTCACCACACAATAGTTGCTTTGATAAACAAAATCTTACAAATTCAGTAAAAAAAAAAAAAAAAAAAAAAACAGCAGTGTAAGGTAAAGCAAATATGCAAAATTTAAATCACGATAAAATATTAAGTTTACATTACATAGTTAACTACAGTGAAAAAATACGATACAGTTTGGTTGCTGTTTTTAAACACAACTTAAGTTTTAAATTACAGCACTTGAAGTTAAAAAAATAAATAAACTACTTTTCTACAAAATTAATTCTATATATGTGAAAATTCACTCAAAAATAAGACCACTGAATTGTTTCCAAAGCAGTTCTCCTGGGGCTACCCAGGCAAGCTGCAACCTTGAGGGTGAGGCCATGGAGGCCAGATTCTGCCCCCAACCCCTTCCTGTCTCATAGTCAAGAAAATCTGTGCAGTCTCAGTTCCTTTACAAATGTTTGGGTTGGCCTAAGTAATTTGAAAGAAAAAAAAAAAACACTGTTATTTTTCAGGAAGCAATCTCTTTGCAGGGCAAAGTTACATTTTTTTCCCCTAAATAAAACATATTTCATATAATATCTAGACTAAACTACTTAAAAAGATTTTTTAAAAACTGCTTTTAAGCATAGTACAAAACATAAAAACTTGTTAGAACAAAATCACTTCTATCAGTTCCTGGGAATATTAGGCCTACTAAACTTATAAGCACTTATTTATCATTAAACTAATCAGAGTAATTTCTTGGAAGAAATATTATAATCTAATTTAATAGTACCATCTGAAGTTAGGGACTCATTCTATTTTCATAACCGTGTCTTTGAATACTTTATAGGAACCTTTAGAGAAACAACTTAGAATAATTTGTTCGCTTTAAGGCTGTGTTGTACCAATTAAATAAACAATTTGTTTAGTGGACCTTTCAAATAGATTGACAAATTCTGAGCATCAAAGTTACCCAGAGGAAAGAAAAGGCAAGGCACATGGAACTCATTTTACTAAAGTAATCACTGAAATTCTAAACTACTTCTAGTATAGTGTTTTGAACCCCAAACCAGTGTCCCAGTAGGGGGGAAATCTAGGCTCATTTATCAAGGATATTAAGAATTAGGTTGAAACTTTGGTTTTATTCCTTCTGAACCTAATTTATTCTGCCAGCTAGAGACCTAGTCTCCTATTTTAAACATACTAGTTTTTCTAATCGAAAAGTACCCTCAGCCTCCCTACTAGGAATGATTTTTAAAAGGAGCAGATAAAAGCAGAGCTTTTACATTGCAGCTCCCTGTTTTGTTTTGTTAATTTGGATGTAGTTGTTGTTGTTAGGTGCTGTTGAGTTGATTCCGACTCATAGCACCCCTATGTACAACAGAAGGAAACACTGCCAGGTCCTGCGCCATCCTCACAATTGTTGTTATGCTTGAGCCCGTTGTTGCAGCCACTGTGTCAATCCATCTCTTTGAGGGTTTTCCTCTTTTTCACTGACCCTACATTTTTTAAAATGTATCCCTACTGGATACAGTATTCTTACTGGGTACAGTAGGAAAGTAATTCTGCTTTCTTGATGTTTTTTAGAAGCTTCTTAATTCAGAGAGTTCAAAAGAACTCCAAAGTGGTTACTTTTTTTCCAGACTGCCCTTAATGAGACAATGCCAAGCAAATAGTTACAAGCAAGTGGCAGAGCCATAGTGTTTGTCTTTGTATCAGGCAGGAATCCTATGAGGGAGCTCTGCATTGCCCCCAGGTATAGTATTTCCCATTTTCAAAGAAGATTCAAGTTTCTTCAAAGTTTAGGACTCTTGGACTCAGTAAAATCCTGATGGTACCACCCCGGGGTTTGGGCAGTGTGTTGCTTAAACCACTATGTGTCTTGTTGCAGGAGTGTTGTCCTGCGACTGGAGGGCAGTTTATTGCTTCTAGCCAGTCCACTGAACCAGTTTATCTTGACACAGTAATCTTTAACTGTCTTTCACCTCTGGCAACTGCCCTGCCTGCATTTACTGGTCATTCTGTGCCCTTTGTTTTTGCAGCTTCTAGAGCCCAACAGTCCAGAAACTCGAAAACTTCTAGGACAGTAATTTACCCATAACTTCACACTACTGTCACCAGCTGAGGCAAACAAACTCTTGCAAGAGACAGAATGAAAACAGACAAGACAAAACGAAATACAGAAAGACAAAATGAAACTAACAACCTTCAATAGTTCTCCAAGAGCTTAACACAAGAAAGTGGAACTTGAAATTCAAGAGGTTATTTACCTAGCGCGACTCCAGAGAAGTCTGCAGAGTGGTGAGCCCAAACAGCCCAGTTTTGGTACCAAAGCCCAGTCCTTGAGTCCTTGGGGGTTGCTGCAGGCAATGCACCTTCAAATTCCCACTTCTGATCACCAGTGAATATATGTATATATATTATATACATATATAAAACCAAAAACCAAAGCCATTGCTGTCAAGTCGATTCCAACTCATGGCGACCCTACAGAACATAGTAGAACTGCCCTATAGCGTTTCCGAGGAGCACCTGGTGGATTTGAACTCCCAACCTTTTGGTTAGCAGCCATAGCTCTTAACCACTATGCCACCAGGGTTTCCAATATATACATATTGGAAAAATTTACCCATTTACCCATTTTTCTGAGGACTATCCTTGAAGAAAAAGGATACTCCTTCTTATGAAAATTGAAACAATATTTTCTCCATTATTGGATTTTTATTTTCTTTCCAACTGAAATCAAAATTACCTCTAAGTTTATTTCTGATCCTTTCAAAAAAAATGAGCTCTGTTCTACTTTGTGAAAATTGCTAGATATGTGATTTAGAGAGAAAGATTACATATTTAGGTAGGATTTTAGGGTCATCCTGAACACTATTAGTTTCAACATTATCAAAGCCAATATTTGGCAAAATCATACAGAAAGTATGCCCTTTCCACATAGACCCTTTTCAAGTCTCTCCTTTCGATGCCCATATTTGTGGCTATAATTCCAAACATGCACGGTCATATTCATTTTATAACCTTCCTTGATTTTATTTTGGAATTACTTTTAATTTATGCTATTTGCTTTATTTTATGCAACCTTATAAACTGCCTTTATTTCTGAAATTAAAAAAAAGCAGAGCATAAATGAATAGTATATTCATCTTATAACCTTGACTTTAGTAGTGAATCACCATGACTCACTGTCACAAACTTGAAACTATCACCCCTTACAGACTTAACAGCCTCTGTCATATTAAGTCTCCATTAAAAGCACCAGGGATGTTTCTCTCTTATAAAAATTATACTGTTGACCAGACATGCTTACTTTACCTGTAACTGTTACATATTTTTCTTCAGCTCTCTAATTAAACTTCCATTTATGGCTATATCATCCACTGAACCATCACCTAACACAAAAGATGCTGGCAGAAATTGTTAGATCTTTCAGTTTTCATGCTTGCATTGTTTAATTAATGATTATAAAAGTAATGCATGCACATAGTAGAATATTTGGGACACATGTGTAAAGAAGAGATAAAAATGAAGCATAATATGAACTAGAGATAATTTCTAACTTGTTTTCTTTTTTTTTTCTTTTTTTATTATTGTACTTCAGGTGAAGGTTTACAGAACAAACAGTTTCTCATTAAACAGTAGTACACATATTGTTTTATGACATTGGTTAACAACCCCACGACATGTCAACCCTCTCCCTTCTCGAGCTTTTTTTTTGTGAAAATATACATAACTTGTTTTCTTATAGTTATTTATATTTGTATGTCTGTATATATGTTATTGGGTTCATATTACATACATAACCTTTTATGCCAAGCCACGTGAAGATTGCCCAGAAGCAGAAGCTCAAAAGAGACAAAGACCTTCCTCCAGAGCCAAGAAAGAGAGAAAGACTTCCCCTAGAATGGGCATCCTGAATTCAGACTTCTAGCCTTCTAAACTGTGAGAAAATAAATTTCTGTTTGTTAAAGTCACGCACTTGTGGTATTTCTGTTATAGCAGCACTAGATAACTAAGATATCTGGGAAAGGACATGAGACCACAAATACTATAATAGGGTATCCTAAACAAAGAAGAGTTGAACAAAACCAAGTTTTTATTACAATATCTGTGGGACTGACTCTTACAAAAGATAGAGCATAACTTGAGCATGCACTGTGAATTCTTATTCTTTGCTTTGGATCAGATCCATAAATAATATCTTCTTTGCATTCATACTTTTCCTTCCCACTTCTTCTCTACTTCCTTAAAGTACTATATGCTGAAAATGTTTTTAGATATACTTGAAGGGTATAAAAGGTCACCATATTTTCTGGGTCTTCCCTGTAAACTCTTGGCTAGTTAGTATCTTGCTTTCATCATACTCTTCAAACATTTCCATATTTCCCCTTAGAATCTTTTACAAGATTACTTCAAAGGTAAATTTTAGCTAGATGTTTCCAAAAAGCAAGAATGCATTAACTGAAATACTAGCATGTGCTATCTGCTCTAATAGTCTTACTTTTATTAAGAAAGTCTTTGGTGAAACAAATAATTCTGCTTTGAAAATTAGTTACATAGGAAGCACATTTCTGAAACTCTCTACCTTCCTCACAACAGTGCTCGCTAAGGGTATGGTATGCTCTACCCGCAGAGGCCGAGTATCCAAACTAGGCAGCATCAGTTTATCAGCCCCTGTGCTCCATCTTGCAAAATGAGGAGATACCCTTAATGGGTACCTACATTAGAACTACTAACAGAAAATAGCTGCATTTTAAAATACCCCTCCCTGTATGCATTTCTCATAAAATGCATACCACAGTTCATGAACAGCAGTCCCACTGCACACCAACTTTTGCTTTTCAAGTCAGCTATGACCAAATTAGAAAAAGCACAGGGAGGAAGCACAGCCAACTTGTTAACATAACCCTTTCCCGAGTTACTTGACCTGTTCTTTGAAAAAAGTGTGTGTGAGTTAGTGGTAGGGAGGAGGGAGGACATTGAAGTAATTGCTGCTTTTGACACGCTAAGTTTGAAGGGCTGTGGGGTTTCTAAGAGGAGATGCACAATAGGCCAAAGGGCACAAGGGGCTGGAACATAGGACAATATCAGGATTATAGTCTCATAAATTTGGAAATCATCCATATGCAGAAGCCTTGGTCCTGGGTGGGGAGTATTGTCCATGTCCGTCCATTAAATTACTGTGTCCACTATTTCCTCTGTTCTGTTCTCCTCTCATCACTATATTCTACTCTAACTTAAAATTTTTTTTTTTTTATTTTTAACATTTTATTATGTAAAACTTATACATACACATAAAAGTAGAGTATTACAGCAAACTTCCCTATACTTCATCAGGCAGCTATATTTAGAAAAAACAAAATGAAGTCAATACATAATTGTTGTTATTGTTATTAGGTGCCGTCGAGTCTGTTCTGACTCATAGCGACCCTATGTACAACAGAATGAAACACTGCCCAGTCCTGCATCATCCTCACATTTGTTGCTATGCTTGAGCCCATCTTTGCAGTCACTGCGTCAATCCATCTTGTTGAGGGTCTTCCTCTCTTTCGCTGAACCTCTACTTTACCAAGCATGATGGCCTTTTCCAGGGACTGGTCCCTCCTGATAACATATCCAAAGTTTGTTAGACGAAGTCTCGCCATCCTTGCTTCTAAGGAGCATACGTGATTACTACAATCATATTATATGAATAAGTCTCATCCTGTACTAGAAAATAGCAAAAAAAAAAAAAAAAAAAAAAAAAATTCCAGCCTGGAAATGTTGTCATTTTTTCATTCTCAATCTCTCTCTCCTGTCTTGTGTATAATTCAAACAAACCTTCCACTTATTTTATCCTTATAACTGCCTGTGGGTAGTCAGGGTGAACATTACTTTAGCCATATGACATGAAAAACATACCTTAAGACTCAGATTAAATGACTTGCCCAAAGTCACACACAGCCAGTTCCTGAGTCAGGCAACTTTGACACATACCTTCAATCCTTCCTTAGTGCTATAAATTGACTGGGCACTGCAAGAACATTAGTCGATGATAATGATACTATTCTTCTGTAATGACATACTTTACATTGTTCCTATTCAAACGACTCCCTGATTCAGCATTTCCTAAATGCTTTATAGAGCAGTGGGTAAATTTGAAGTACATCGCTATTTAAAAGCCAATTAACTTCTGTTTCAAAAGACTTCAGTGTCTCTATCAATCTACATGATCATCTGGAACCTCAAGGCTGTAAGACTCCCTTTCCAAGGCCCAGGAATACCTAAATGATCTTGTAGGCCTAGGGTCTCTGTCTGGAGTAAGGACAAAGCTGCTGAGACATAACAGCTCTACTTCCATGTGCGGCCTTGATACTAACTTTCCAGTCCCACCCTACAAGGGAATGTTCTCATCAACTATATTATCCCTCCTGGCCACTAAAGCCATATGTAGGGTCAAGTCTCAGCATGCTCTCGGTGAAAAGTACATAGTGTGATCAGGGAGAAAATAACTTATACTCCAAAGAAATTGCAAGGATATGTCAATTTATATTAGCAGAAACCTGAGGGATATGCATGTGAATGGATTCTGAGAGTATTAAACCAAGGAGGCTGGACGTTAACACTGGATTAGGTTGAATTTACTAATGCAAGTACACTGCCAGAGATTCTAAATTTAATGTGCTAGCTCTAGCAACTAGACGGTTTATAATAGTTTGCTTAATCGGGTGCGGAGACCAGAATGGTCCTGGGATACTACAGAAGAAAGAAACCAAAGACTTAGGAAGATAGGGATATTGGAGTGAATTTATCTTGTAATATTTGCACACCCTCCCTACCCCCTGCCCCTATATCTCCCTGGAAAGCCCAAAGGATACTTCCTTCATTAAAGCATTGGGAAATAAATTAGTGATGGGAGCACCAATATCCTTGAAAAGTTCTATAGGACTGGCCTTTATAGGTCAGGATGAAGGTTAAGGATGCCACCATTGAGATGGGTTCCCTGATTTTAGATGAGATGATGAAATCCTGGAGTGGCAAAGGCCAAGTGGCAGTGATTAACCATCAGAAGCAAGGTAGGCATAATTTCCATAATGGGCAACAAAAAGCAGAGACAAAGTGTAGTTAGAATGTTTTGATCCTCATGGATCTGAGAGTGGCTTATTGACTACACTTTTTCTAGGAATAAAATAGATAGGTAGCCTCTAAAATATTATTTTATCTGTATAAAAAACTCAAGGCCAGAAACCCAACTGGACATAGACAGTCAAGGCCTCTCATCGAGGTTCCACAATAAAGATAGTTCTTAAACTCCAAGAGCCTTGATTGAGGAAAAGCTTGAGTTATCTTGAGGAGAGATCATGCAACATTGAACAAATATGTACTGAAAATCTCTCTCCCAGCCTCTCCCAAAGGTAACTGCAGGCCATTTTCTAAGGTGACCATATACTGGTGAAAGTTAAATATCAAGCTCTTTCAAGGGTTTCTAGACACAGGCTTTGAGATTACAGTTTCTTAGGGACCCAAAGCACCACTGTGGTCATGCAATAGATGTGGGAGCTAACAGTGGTCAGTGATATCTGGAATTTTGGCTCAAGTCCTTTTAGCAGTGGCCCAGTAGGCCCATGGACCACCCTGTGGTTGCATCCCCAGTTCCTTAATGTGTAATTGGAATTGACATGCCTAGCTCTCAGCAGAATCCTCACATTGTCTTCCAGCTCCCATACTCCCATGGATGGAGAGAAAGTGGACAAAAGTAGAAATTGTTCCTACTCAGGATAATTTAGTTATTACCAAAATCAACGATCAAATATCAATAGTGTACAAACCGTACATTCTATAACATTGTCTGTCAATTATGCTTTAAAATATGAATCCTAGAAATTACTTTCTAAAATCAGACCCAAGGAAATATAGATTTTATTTCTGTGCACTGAAAAATCTGCCAGCATTTGATCACTGCATTGTCAAAGACAATTTCAATATCATCTTTGCTATTCACCTCCCAAAGATAACTAACTTCTCTGGTTTTGTTAGATGTTCTATATTTTAAGTCAGTCTATTAGCTTATAGCTCTTAGAAATAGGCTCACTGATTAAATTTTGACTATTTACTTTCTATGTTAAAACACATTATTTTCAATAGGACCATAAGTCTAATTGATTGTATTCCTTCACATAAAGAAAAAAATTAGTGGATAATACATACTTATTTACTATGCCTCTCAGCAATTTTTAAAATTGCCATGTTAGATTTTCTACTTGAAGAACCAGATAATTTCCTAGTTTCACTATATGAGAAATATTCAATCCATTTTCAATAGAATCTCTGTGCATGCAAATATGAAGTAAAATTTGGTACTTTGGAAACCCTGTGGAAGCAAACTCCTGAGGAAAAAGTACTGCTTTGAAATATAATGGCAATATTCTTTAAAAAATTCATTTTTTGTCCCTCAGGAAGATGAAAGTAAATTGACAAAGAGGTAAATAAATTTTTAAAAACTTCTCAAAACTGAATAATTATCTAAAATATAGATTTAAAAAATGTATTACAGGATGATGAGAAATTGGGTCTTCTATGTAGCATCATCTGGGAGGGAAATCAGTAAGTGTCTTAGTTATCTGTGCTGCTATAACAGAAATACCACAAAGAGAAGTTTATTTCCTTACAGTAAAGTAGGCTAAAAGTCCAAATTCACGATGTCAGCTCCAGGGAAAGGCTTTCTGTCTCTGTTGGGCCTCTCATCAGTGTTCCCCCGGACTAGGAGCTTCTCCATGGGTCCAAAGGACACGCTCTGCTCCTGGCACTGCTTTCTTGGTGGTATGAGGTCACCCAATTCTCTGCTTGCTTCCCTTTCCTTTTATCTCTTGTAGGGTAAAAGGTGGTGCAGGCCACACCCTAGGGAAACTCCCTTTACATTGGATCACGGATGTGACCTGGGTAAGGGTGGTGCTACAATCCCACCCTAATCCTCTTTAACATAAAATTACAATCACAAAATGGAGGCCAACCACACAATTCTGGGAATCATGGCCCAGCCAAATTGATACACACATTTTTGGGGGGACATAATTCAAACTATGACAGTAAGTAAGAAGACATTTACATTAATAGCTTTGCTTCGCTCCCATTTTTGTTAGTAAGAAAGGAAATTATGTTTGCCCATATATATTATCTTAGTTCCTTCTGTATGTTCAAAACTAACAGCTGCATAATTTGATTGTTGGAACACTGCCATCAGTTACAAATGAAAATGAAAATTAGTAATTAGAGTTCAGGCTGTTCCCTATTTTCATATATATTCCTAGAAAACATGAAAAAAAGGACTTTGTGAAAAGATCTAACAGATATTATAAGGAGGAGGGTTCCATTTGGAAAGCTAAAAAGTACTATAAACTCACACATTAAGCCTTATCTTTCAAAAAATAATCTTTAAGAATATACACAATCCGTATTTCATAAATGATCTCTGATTTTGTTATTTTTCTTTACATATAAACTCAGTGTATGTCAACTTGACCTTCAGTTTAATGAATATGACATTAAGACTAAAGATTCAGCACTTTCAGCCTTCAGCTAATAATTTCTAGCTTTGTCATCATTATTTTAATTTTGGGAGAGCTAAGCATTTTAGTAAAAATATAGCATTTTAATTTTTTTTATTCCTTATATTTTTTTAAAAAACTAGGACAATATGAAATAAAATGCCCAAATAATTGTGAACTGTACTACTACTACTAATTAATATTTATAATATTAAAATTTCTTGAGAGTTTATTTTATATCAGTACTGTGTAAAACATTTTTACATGCATTATCCCATTTAATACTGCAATGCTACGAGATGCTATGATTATCCCATTTGAAACTGAAGTTTAGCAAGATAAAATAAATTGCATATGTTATAGCTAGTAGGCAGAGAAGCCACTTACTAGCTGTAACATCATATGCAATTTTGCAGGTTGCAATTTTGCAGCAATCATATGCAGGTTGTCATGGATTGAATTATGTCCCCCCAAAAATGTATGTGTCAATTTGGCTGGGCCATGATTCCTGGTAGTATGTGATTTTCCTATATGTTGTAAATCCTGCCTCTGTGATGTTAATGACGGAGGATGGGTGGCAGTTGTGTTGGCAAGGCGGGACTCAATTTACAGGACTGGACTGTGTCCTGAGGCAGTCTCTTGAGATATAAAAGACAGAAGTGAGCAGTGAGACAGGGGGACCTCATACCATCAAGAAAGCAGTGCCGGGAGCAGAGTGCCTCCTTTGGACCAGGGTCCCTGTGCCAAGAAGCTCCTAGTCCTAGTCCAGGGGAACACTGATGAGAAGGCCAAGAGAGAGAGAAAGCCTTCCCCTGGAGCTGACACCTTGAATTTGGACTTCTAGCCTACTTTACTGTAAGGAAATAAACTTCTCTTTGTTAAAACCATCTGCTTGTGGTATTTCTGTTATAGCAGCACTAGATAACTAAGACAGGTTGATTGCTGGTCACCTCCGTGTAATATTTTGAAAAATTAATTTTTCAGCTGATATATTATTGTAAGCCTGAGTTTAGTGTAGGAAAGGAAGTTTAGAGTTGTTTACATAGAGTGTTTAAAATGCTAATTATAAAAATGTTGAATGTGTAAGAGTTGAGGACTGCATATTTTCTAATAATCGTATTACTTTACAAAGAGGTAAGTATTTACTATTAGTACTAACTTTGATAGAATATACTTTGAATATAACTTTGGTAGAATTTCACATAATAATTCAACCCCCAAATTTCATAGTTTGTCTTACCTAGTTAGTCAGTACCTGTATCTTTCAGGCAAGCAAAGTGCTTGTTCAGATTGTTAGAGAGATTAGTTAAGTGAAAGGAAATTTACTATAAGAAATGGAGATTTTTGTCTTAAATATCTCAAATATACTGACTAATCTAAATTGTATTATATT
>NW_004443979.1:17365380-17371676 GCF_000243295.1 Trichechus manatus latirostris
AAAAAAAAAAAAAAAAAAACTGGGCCTACATTAAGGCTTTATATGTCTGTGTGATATTTCAATCAACTAAAATGTTCTAATATTTTTGAAATAAATAGTAACATTTTAAATATTGTTTTTGTAAAAGTCATATACTTTAAAAAATCAATTTTATTTTTAAAGAATATTTTTTAAATCAGTTTTATTTCAAGTCTAGAGAAATTATTTTAAATATAAGCCAGAGAAAGCATACAAAACAAATTTACATACCATGTCAACTTAAAGGTAAAAAACTGGAGTTCCTTTTCTTAAAAAATGGTGTCCCTGAGTGGCACAAATGGTTAAGCACTCAGCTACTAACTGAAATGGTAGGTGGTTTGAATCCACCCAGAGGCGGCTCAGAAGAAAGGATTGGTGCTCTACTTCCAAAAGGTCACAGTCAATGAAAACACTATGGAGCACAGCTCTACCCTACAACACACAGGGTGGCCATGAGTTGGAATTGACTTAACAGCAACTGTTTTGGTTTTGTTGTTGTTGTTGTTATTATTTAAAAATGCTTATAGATTTATGCATGACTTGCCAAATACTTTCTTGCTTTAAAATATTCTGATGTATTTATGGTATGTGAATGATTGCTAGTGTCTTTGACTTGAATATACTACTTCAACCAAATACCACAAACTCAAATCTCAGGTATGCATTTATATTGTTCATAACCTAATTCCTGACTACAGTAGTTTTGAATATCTTTTTTGGCCTTTAAAACTGGTATGATTCACATATATATTTATGTATGTTCAAACTCAACTCTATCAGACTCAATACTCTCCTATAACACGCATTTTGTGACATTCTCATAGATAGTATAACGTGTCTATATATAAAATTACATATATACATACATATACATGCATATATATATATAATAAAAGAACATAATATATAATAAAATAATTGTTATTTTGATATGTAACTTCTCAGGCACATCTATATTGCAGTACTGCCACTACCCTGGAAGGCATAATGAAGAAGTCAGATTCTTGCACCTGTACATAGAATTACTGTGAGTGGAACAGCAGCAGTAAATGCAGATTGATGACTTGCAGTATTAGTTACTTAAATATCTACTACAAATGGCAGGTGTTCCACTGATGGCATTATTTGTCAAAGTGGGAAACACATCTTTGTAAAATGACAAATAAGGCAATATACAATTTTTATATATATTGAATATATACTGGGGTTGCGTTTCTGCAAAATTCAGTATATTTTAAAGCTCTGGGAAAAAAAACGCTTTGTGTTGATATGCAAAACTGAATCACGGTATAGGCTCGAATCATTATAAAGAGGGCTTCCACCTATGTAAGTGACCAATGGAGTATTCAGGAGCCATGCAGTATAGTATGGAGGGAAATGATATGGTTCATAGATTTTCCCTGACATGACAGGATAGCTAACTCAGCCCCCACCCATTAAATACCAGTAAGATCCCTCAATCATTGAGACAACACAAAATACCTCCACAAATTTCTAAAACAATGCCTAGAGGATCATAATAGCATTGTTGTGAAGTAGTGGCCTAAATCACCTTGGTTATATGTCTGTGCGACCCCAATTCACTGAAAAATGGCCTAGACCATATTTTTGATAGTGCTATAAAATTCTTACAACAAATGTAATCAAGAGTTAGAAAATAACCTTAAATGTGTGTTTTATAGTTCATGATAATTTGCTATCTCAGGAATAGGGCATAGACGCAAAATTAAATTTATGGGTTTAAGTACCCATACAATTTTACAAGTGACCCAAAAGTAAAGCATAATTAAAAATAACTTCTGGTGGGGCAGTTTCTTTTCTATCTGAACTCACTCTGAAATGCTTTTAGTATCCTGTTTATCACCTGAAGCTTCTATTCTAATCTACTTGCTTGAAACATTCACTTGCATTTCATGGTACTTTTAAGCTTAATTAAGTTTTTGCAACAGAAGGCATTTCTTTAACTCAATTTGATTTTCATATGAAAAAGAGCATGGAAGATTTTTTTTCTCATTTTTAGGAAGCAAATATTATTTGTCTGCAAGTAAATAAATAGAGTTAGGTTAGTATCTTATGGTTATTTTCAAGGAAAAATAAAAAAATTTGTAGCAATATGAAAGCATTTGAGTATGGACAAAAAGGAACTATTTAATCCCTTGAGATGCGATCTAACCCTAGAACCCTATATTTCATGAAGGTATAGAGAATGAAAAAATAGAACTCATATCTGTATCAAAATCACCTGACATTATTCAACTTTATGGTTCTTCTACCGTTAGGATTATGTTGCTAGACCAGAAAATCTAATATATTTAGGAATAACCCCGAGCTTAATAAAGTGATCCTTGTCTCTATATTTAATTTTGATTGACAGAGGAAAACAACTTATCCTATTTTCAGTTGCTTCTATGTATTTGTGGCATATGACAACTACCCACGTGCCACAGTAAGAGGAAAAGCCATAGACAATCAGGGCACTCTCTGCTACAGTCATCCTAGATTCCTTTTCATTTCCGCAAATCCTCAAACATGCCAGAGCTTGACCTTGCCCAATTCCCCAAAGCAATCCATTAAGTAATCCTGTCCTCTTCTCATCCTTACCTCAGCCAATAGCATCACTATCCATCCAGAACTACAAGTCAGAAACAAAAAGTCGCTCTTGACCCCTCTTCCCCTCACTATACTCCTTCAGTACTTAATATATGAAGTTCTACCAGTTTTATATTCTAAAGAGCTCTCAGATCAACCAATTGCTGCCCATCTTTCCCAAGAGCGGACTTTTCTAAACTACCATCACTTCTTGCTTGGCATTGCATGTTAGCCACCTAATTAATCCATTTATATCTACTCTCAAAAAAAAAAAACAAAAAAAGAAAAACCCAAACCCTTTGCCATTGAATCGATCCTGACTCATAGTGACCCTATAGGACAGAGTAGAACTGCCCCATATGGTTTCCAAGGAGCACCTGGTGGATACAAACTGCTGACTTTTTGGTTAGCAGCCATAGCTCTTAACCACCATGCCACCAGGATTTCCTATATCTACTCTGTTCCTTCCAAATCCTACCCACACTGCTATTTTCAGAACGCATATCTAATAATATGATCTCCCTGGTTATAATGTTTCAATACCTTACTATTGCTCTTTAAAAAAAAAAAAAAAAAGTCTTAATATGAACTATAAAGCCCCATATCAGTTGCCTTTATTCACCCTGCCTGCCTCATCCCATTCCTCCCTTCCACTTGCTCTCTCTGCTTGAGTTACATTGTCTCCTTTCAGTTCCTCACTCTCCACTATGCCTCCTCCAGAGCCTTGTGTGTGTTGTTTCTTCTGCCTGGAATTTTCTTCCTTATCCGGGGAGGTGATATATTGAGAACAGTGAGAACTGGACTGTTGGAACAGATTGTATGGGATTGTATGCCACTCATTTACTAGCTGTATAGCCTTAAACTCTCTGGGAGCCTCTGTTTCAATATCCTCAATTCAATATCTTACTTTTAGGGATAATAACAGCCTATATCAAAGAGTTACTCTGAAGGTGAAAAGAGTTAATACACATAAAGCATTTAGAAAAAACCTGGCATGTAGTAAGTCCTCAATTATAGTCAGCTGTCATTGCTCCTCTCGTCACCTAATTACCTATTTAACCTTTACCTATTCTTCAGAAGTGTTGCTTCCAGACTTGCGGCAACATGGCACTCTAGGCAAAAGCACCACACTGTCCCTCCACAGCAAAGATCTGAAAAACTAAGCCAAACAGAGAAAACAGCAATCCTGAAACCCTAAAACATCAAATGAAGAGATAAAGAACTCAGCCAAGCACCAAATGGAGTGAGAAAACTGAAAGAGAATGGAGAGCGAGGAGAGGTTCATGCAGAGGTCCCCCATCAGCTAACCTAGCTAACCTAGCCATCTTGGGCTCCTATCAGAGACCAGCAAATAGGGGGTACGAGAAAGCAGCTTCACGGAGCTTCCAGCAGGAGACAGAACAACCGGTAATTGGAGATATACGCTTTCCCACCCCCCTCCCTTCTTCACCCCACTCGGCCTCCTCTGCTTCCCGTGGCCACAGTCTCTTGGCCGGGAAGCACCGGCTGCTTGGATTCCACCCGCCCAAACTGGCTGACTCCCTGTATGCCATTTGTTGACTGCTGGTGTTGCTTTTCTCCACTTCTTTAGATTTCTTCCTTACTTCTCACCACCTCCCCCTCTTTTTGCTCAAATACCTGGCTACGTGCGCCATCTTTGCTTCTTCCTGGGGCGCTGTGGAACTCCGTTCCAATGTGGAACTGCTTCTCGGTCTGGGCTGTCACACTGGTGGGATCCCGGGGCTTTTGTTTGTTTTGAATTGTTTGTTTGTCTTCTTTTCCTTTTCTCGAGTTGGGAGCCCGTTCTGGCTGGGCAGAGCTACATGGCTTGGGACCTACCCCCTCAGCATGCACAGATGCGCAGAGGGATCCCTGAAGGTATTTCTTTTTTGTGTGTGTTTTTTTTTGGGGGGGGGCTTTTCTTGTTTTTTTTATTTTTAATTTGTTTTGTTTTCTTTTCCCTTTTTGTCTTTCTTCATTACTCAGTTTCTCATCTCTCTATAGCTTCCTTCTCTTCCTGTCCCCTGAATACCTGGCGCTGAATTCGTCCATGCCTTCTAGCCTGGCTGTACTTCAACACCTGGGAACAACTTCCCCAGACCGCGCACCGCACCAGTGGGATCCCCAGGAGCTTTGATGTTCTTTTTTCTTTCTGATTTTTATTTATTCATTTTTTTCTTTTTTCTTCTTCTTCTTCCCCTTTTTGTTTTTCTCCATTTCATAGTCTCTCATCTCTCCACTCCAACGGCAAGCTCCCCTAGCACTCTTTTTTGTTTGTTTGTATGTTTTTGGCTCCTGTTCCTCTCTCCTTTCTCTCATACCCATCTTAGTTCCACACATCACAATCTCCCCCCTCCATCCTGCCTATCTGCATCGTGCACTTAACATCATACCACCAAACAGCTCAGGCACAGCTTAACGGAACCTGCCCTGCACAGATTACCAACCCGCTATGGTGGCTGTACTAAGTGTCACAAACAACCCATCTCAGCAACTTCTCTTCAGCTAGACCTGCCCTGCTGTACCAGATCTGAGTGACTAACCCTGCCAATTAGAGAAGGAGGCAAAAAGTATCGTGCCCACAGACAAGCAAACAACAAAGAACACAGTGCCCACCTGCTCAGTTGTAGCCAAATTAAAAAAAAAAAAAACCAGGATGAAACAAACAAATCTACAATCAATAAACAAGAAAAATAACTACTGAATGACCCAAAGACAGCAGACAATATCAAAACATTTACAAAAACAGGACAGGATGGTTCCAATAGGTGTCCAAAATAAAACACCGGATGACTTGCCAGTAGAAGAAAAGGCACTAGAACTACCTGATATGGAATTCAAATCTCTAATACTCAGAATTATCCAAGAATTGAAGCAAAAACCAGACAAAATGAGGAAAAAATAGACAAATTCATGGAAAAGGCAGACAAATTCATGGAAAATACAGACAAAAAAATGGAAGAATTCAGGAAAATAATGCATGAACAAAATGCCAAAATAAATTCACAACTAGAAATCATACAAAAGGAACAATTAGAAATCCAAAAGATAAACAACAAGATTTCAGAAATGGACAGGGTCATAGAAGGGCTAAGGAGCAGATTTGAAACAGTGGAAGACAGGATCAGCAGAATTGAAGACAAACACTTGGATACAACTCGATTTGAGGAAAAATCAGAAAAAAGAACAAAGAAAAATGAAAAGACCCTGAGAATTAAGTGGGATACAATCAACAGCAAAAATCTGCGAGTGACCAGAGTTCCAGAACAGGGGGAGCAAACAGAAGACACAGAGAGGATCATTGAAGAATTGCTGACAGAAAACGTCTCCAATATCATGAAAGATGAAAAGCTGACCATCCAAGAAGCTCAACAAACCCCATATAGGATAGACCCCAAAAGAAAATCACCAAGACATATCATAATCACACTCACTAAAACCAAAGACAAACAAAGAATCCTGGGAGCAGCTCAAGAAAAACGAAAAGTAACATACAGAGGAGAAACAATAAGACTAAGCTCAGATTATTCAGCAGAAACGATGCAGGCAAGAAGGTGATGGGATGACATATATAAAACCTTGAAAGAAAACAATTGCCAGCCAAGATTAATATATCCTGCAAAACTCTCAGTCAAATATGATGGTGAAATTAGGTCATTTCCAGATAAACAGAAATTAAGGGACTATGT
>NW_004443979.1:17372930-17401722 GCF_000243295.1 Trichechus manatus latirostris
GAGGGGAAGCCTAGGGGACAGTGAGTTGAAGATAATGGTGATGGAATAATTTGGAAAAGGATAGTGAGAATAGCAGCACAACTGGAAGAATGTAATCGATGTCACTGAATTGTACATGCAGAAACTTTCCAAATGGTGTAACTTTGGCTATGTATATTTTCACCAAAAAAAAGGTCCTCAAGGTCAAGGAGGGAGACTGTTGACGTGTCGTGGGGTTGTTAACCAATGTCATAAAACAATAGGTGTACTGACTATTTAATGAGAAACTATTCTGTAAAGCTTCAGCTAAAGTACAATAAAAAAAAATTAAAAAAAAAAAAAAATGGAAGAAGAAGTGTTGCTTCCTACTGGAAGATTTCCCTGATCTCCCTAACCCTGTTAAAAACTCCCATACCACTATGTATCACTCCTTCACTAGGATTGTTACAAATACAGTTTTAGATTTATTTGCATTAGTGTTTGGTTAATGTCTAACTCTTTTACTAGATACAAACTCCTCAAAGGCAGGGACTATTTTCGTTTTTGTCCAAAATTAGATTCTGACACCTGGCAGAGTACCCAGAACTAGCACATAATAATATTTGCTGAATAAATTAATATTCCACTTTCCATCTTGCTTACTTTTCCTACCCTATCATTTGTTTTTAATTTATTAAAAAGTAATTTTGATACACATCTTATATAGTGGTCTTCCTAAAATCACCCTGTTGGGATTAATTTCTCTACTCTTTTCTCCCATTTCTTTGTTCTCTTATAGAATAATAATCACTACTGATCTTGCATTCACATTGTGGTGTTGACAAAGAATATTGAATATACTGTGGATTGTCAGAAGAATGAACAAATCAGTCTGAGAAGAAATACAACATGAATGCTCCTTAGAAGTGGTGAGACTTCTGCACACTTACTTTGGATACATCATTAGTAAAAATATTTGCTAGAAAAGGACATCAGGACTGTTAAATAGAAGGTTTGAAAAAATGAGGGAAATCCTCAACAAGATGGATTGACACCATAGCTAAAACAATGGACTCAAACATACCAACTATTATGAATATGGCTTAGGACCAGGCAATGCTAGTTCTGTTACACATAAGGTCATTGTCTTAGTCATCTAGTAGTGCTATAACAGAAATACCACAAGTGGATGGCTTTAACAAAGAGAAATTAATTTTCTAACAGTCTAGGCTATAAGTTCAAATTTCAGAGCACCAACTCTAGGGGAAGGTTTTTTCTCTCTGTCAGTTCTGGAGGAAGGTCCTTGTCATTAATCCTCCCATGGTCTAGGAGTTTCTCTGTGCAGGAACCTCAGGTCTAGAGGACGTGCTCTGATCCTGGCACTGCTTTCTTGGTGGTTATGAGGTCCCCATGTCTCTCTGTTCATGTCTCTCTTTTATATCTCGAAAGAGATTGGCTTAAAACACAGTCTAGTCTTGTAGATTGAGTCCTGCCTCATTAACATAACTGCCTGCCGCTAATCCCATTTTATTAACATCATAGAGACAGGATTTACAACACATAGGAAAATAACATCAGATGACAAAATGGTGGACAATCACACAATACTGTGAATAATGGCCTAGCCAAGTTGACACATACTTCTGGAGGACACAGTTCAATCCATGACAGTCAACATGAGTCAGAACCAACTTGACAGCAACTAAAAACAACCCTGCATTAAACTTAAACTACATTTCTTCCATAGGATTCATGTATCTTCCCCTATATCTTTCTTTAGTTGTTATTAGAGTGAGGCTTCTACAGAACAAATGTGATACATTCCAATCTGATGCATTCAAAGCTTTCTAATGATTCCTGGGGCTAAAGTCAACATCTTTTGCATGATATACATAATTCACAACCGATATCAGCCAATATTTTCTGTTGTTGTTGTTTGGTGCCTTCTAGTTGGTTCTGACTCCTAGGGACCCTATGTACAACAGAACAAAACTCTGCCCAGTCCTGTGCCATCCTCAAAATTGTGGCTTTTTCAGCCCATTTTTGCAGCCACTGTGTCAATCCATCTCATCAAGAGTCTTCCTCTTTTTCTCTGACGCTCTACTTTACCGAGCATGATATCCTTCTCCCAGGACTGGTCTCTCCCGATAACATTTCCAAAGTAAGTGAGATGAAGTCTCACCATCTTCACTTCTAAGCAGCATTCTGGCTATACTTCTTCTAAGACACATTTTTTCATTATTCTGGTAGTCCATGGTATATTCAGTACTGTTCACCAACAACATAATTCAAAGTCATCAATTTTTATTCAGTCTTCCTTATTCATTGTCCAGCTGTCACATGCATATTAGGTGACTGAAAACACCATGGCTAGGATCAGGCACACCTTAGTCCACAAAGTGACATCTTTACTTTTTAATACTCTGAAGAGGTCTTTTGCAGCAGATTTGCCCCGTGCAATGCGTCTTTTGATTTCTTGACTGCTGCTTCCACGGGCATTGATTGTGGGTCCAGTAAAATGAAAGCCTTGACAACTTCAATATTTTCTCTGTTTATCATGATGTTGCTTATTGGTCCAGTTGTGAGGACTTTTGCTTTCTTCATGTTGAGGTGTAATACATAATGAAGGCTGTAGTCTTTGATCTTCACCAGTAAGTACTTCAAGTCCTCTTTACTTTCAGCAAGCAAGGTTGTGTCATCTGCATAATGGATACAGATTGAATAAGTATGGTGAAAGGATACAACATTGACACTCACCTTTCCTGATTTTAAGCCACGCAGGATCCCCTCGTTCTGTTCGAACGACTGCCTCTTAGTCTATGTACAGGTTCCTCATAAGCACAATTAAGGGTTCTGGAATTCCCATTCTTTTCATTGTTATTCATAATTTATTATGATCCACACAGTCAAATGTCTTTGCACAATCAATAAAACTCAGGTAAACATCTTTCTGGTATTCTCTGCTTTCAGCCAAGATCCATCTGACATCAGCAATGATATTCCTCATTCCCTAGTCCTCTTCTGAATCTGGCTTGAATTTCTGGCAGTTCCCTGTCAATGTACTGCTGCAACTGTTTTTTGAATGATCTCCAGCAAAATTTTACTTGCATGTGATATTAATGATATTGTTTGATTATTTCCACATCCTGTTGGATCACCTTTCTTTGGAATGGGCACAAATATGGATCTCTTCCAGTCAGTTGGCCAGGTTACTGTCTTCCAAATTTCTTGGCACAGATGAGCGAGCATGTCCAGCATTGCTTCCATTTGTTGAAACATCTCAATTAGTATTCCGTCAATTCTTGGAGCCTTGTTTTTCGCCAATACCTTCAGTGCAACTTGGACTTTTTCCTTCAGTACTATTGTTGATTGAAGGTATTTGCAACGAATAAGTCATTGGTATTGCAAAATTCTATCATGTGATCTCCAGCATTGTTTTATCACCAAGGCCATATTTTCCAACTACTGATACTTCTTCATTGTTCCAACTTTCGTATTCCAATCATCAGTAATTATCAATGCATCCTGATTGTAGGTTTGATGAATTTAAGACTACAGAAGTTGGTAAAAATTTTCAGTTTCTTCATATTTGGCATTATTGGTTGTTGGGTAAATTTGAATAATAGTCGTATTAACTGGTCTTCTTTGTAGGGGCATGGATATCATCATATCATTGACAGATCTGTACTTCAGGATAGATCTTGAAATGTTCTTTTTGATGATGAATGTGATGCCATTCTTCTTCGATTTGTCATTCCCAGTACAGTAGCCTTATATTATACTACCTTGTGTCAGATATATACAGGAATTTTCTGTGGGGAATAGAGGATATCTGCTACCTTTATGGATGAGCATATCATCACCTTTTACTGTTCAGGGGAAAAAAAGCAACTAGTAAAAACCCTCCAAATAAACAGTCATATTAAAATAAAAAAAAGTAACCTTATCTAGCTCTAGTCTCCAAAGTAAGTGAAACCTTGAGCCTTTCCTGTAAGATGCTGATTTCCTTACAAAAAGAATTGTATTCCTTACTTCTGGAATGACGATATCTGAAGACATATTTATATACTTACCACATTATTTGTGAGTATGGTAATCATGTGAGAAAAACTGCCATTTCCCACCATAAACAGTTCAGTGTGGCAGATTGCATTCTTGTTTTCAGTTCTTCACTCCACCCTCTATCCTTGCCTTTTGACAAGTGACTTTACAGTTCCTCCCACTAGAGATGAGTATACTTTCCCAGGCTATTAATGTTAAGGTTGGCCATATAACATGTTTCGACCAGTGGAGCATGAGTGAAAGTGACAGTGTGCAGATTCAGACCTCAGGCCTTAAGGTTTAAGTTATCTGCCTTTACCTTCATACATCTCCCTTTTCTGTCCACAATGTGTTTCCTTCACAGTGCATATGTCCGCTAACGTATGAAATTCTGTCATTACCAGAAAAGAACATGCCCCAGTAGGCCCAGTGGTTCAAGGAAGATGGGAGACACTTGAAACAGGCCTGGTCCCAAACTGCAGTTTACAGCCACCAGCCAAATCCAGACTAGAACTGACAACTCCCAGCTGATGTGTTTATGTGCTTGCTAAGCCACTAGATTTTGTCGCGGGTTGTTACACAGTATTATTGGCAAGAAATGACCAATAAACATGGTCACCTTGGTTATTTTGTGGGGATTTTTTTTCCCATAAATACTCCATTTTTTTTTTTTTTTGTGAGCCAGTTCTTCTAAAGTCTGGACTTCTTGCAATCTTAGCAAGGAAACTTTTTGCTTTTCTAAATGCTTTATACCTGCCTCATACTTTACAAGTCAATGCATGAAACTTCATTCAAAATCAATTCTTAATCATTGGAGGAGTGGTTTGTTACTGAGTGAAGCTTGTCTGTCTGACATTCTCCCTTGTGATGAGTTCACTTCCAGGAGATCCCTGAATTCCTTGTCCAAATAGACTTCTGGCAGGATGCTGCTCCATCATTGCACCAAATATTCCCAGACTACCTGCAATAAAACCAGCATACATTTTCCTTGCTTTTGTTCATGGTGTTCCATCTTCCCTGTCTTGTCCAGCACTCAAAGTACTAGGCATAGTAAAGGCCCAAGTAAAATATTGCCTCCCTCAGTAGATTTACCTCCACTCTCCAGCAAAATTAATCCGCTGCCTCACCTGTGTCCCCATAACACTTCGTACATACACTAGACTATATAGTTCTCAAGCACAGGGACTGTGTTTATGTCTCTACCACCTAAGAGAGCTTAACACATCGTCCATTCTTAGTAAATGTTAACTTAGTGAGATTGAATTAAATGAGACCTATACATGTGCCTCTCTCCCAGTAAAAGATTAAAAACTAAGAATTATTCTTCTTTATATTTTCCCATAGAACCTAACAGAGTGTCTTGAACATAATAATATTTAATAAATGTTTGTTCAATTAAATCTCATTGAATTTAGGGTTTATGTGGTTAACAACAAGACTGCCAAAATGGATTTTCTGGAAATTTAGATGGTTATCACTGAGATACATTGAAAAACTAGAGTTGTTAGGAAGGATTCCAGAAAATTGCCTAAACACTAGACTAACCATATAAGAAAGATTAAAGTGCTCTGTATATATGATAATTGACAAATAAAAGGTAGTCTACAATTTCAAACTTAATAGATTTATGGGAATGGTTTAAGGTTTGATCTTTGTTTTAGAAATACTTGAGGGAGTAAATATTCACTGAGTGCATGTCATTGCTACAGAAAGGAACAATTTCAAGAGAAAATAAAATGGTGCATAGTGTTCCTAGGATTATGTCTTAAATAAATTGTACGGGCTATAAGTAAAATAGTCCCCGACGTAAGATTAATACTTGTCAAATTGTCATTTTTTTGCAGCTCTCTTCCCAAAGATACAAACTGTGCCTTTCATATCCTATTCCTATAGTTTGTTCCAAATATCTCTAACTGTAGAAACTTAGAATGGGAATGGCAGTTATAAGTTAAGGAGAGAGAAAGGAGAAGAAGGGGGAGGGATACAGCTGCAAAGCGAAAAAGGAGACAAATATAGACAAAAAAGGGGGAGACCCATGAAGATAAAAGCAGATACCTTAAACCTATCAAAATCATCTATATTTTCCTCCAGCAAGAAAATTATTTTTCAATGCTTTCATGGAGGTTGGCCACTTGACTTGTGCCTCTAATCATGTTGTTAGTTTAATATTTTAGTTCAGGGTTTCTATAAGTATTCAATGCTTTCTCTTTTCTTTTGTCCTAGCTCTTATTTTTTCTAGGAAAACAGTAAACTGTATCAAGTTATTTTATCACCCTAATGACCAGGCTGCTATTCCACCACATGCCCCAGTTTAGCCTTGACAACTGTTTGAGGCCAGTGTCCATATAATTGATGGCCACATATCTCCTTGTCATGTCCTGGATCTGTTCCTCTTATTACTTGACTATTTCCTCTAAATAGCTTTAATATGGATTTTTTTACAGCAAACTTTCTGAGGTACTTTATGCCTGAAAATATTTTTATTCTGCCCTTCCATTTGCGTGACAGTTTGGATGGATATAAAATTCTAAATTCAATGTTATTTACCTTGAACTCTTTAAAAACGTTACTTCATTATCTTCTTGCATCTATTGCTAATTTTGAGAAATATGATGTCAGTCTGATTCTCATTAGAAATTTGATGTCAATCTCATTCTTGATTCTTTAAAGGTGATCTGCTTGTACACTCTAAAAAATTTTAGAATTTTCTCTGTCTTTGATATTCTTAAATTCTACCATAATGTGTATTTGTGCAGGTTTTTCCATTTCTCTCTTCTTTGACACTCCACTAGCTCTTTCAATCTGAGCTCTTTCATATTTCTTTAATTCTTGGAAATCTATATCTAACTTTTTTTCAAATATTTTCTTTTATCCATTTTTATTTTCCTTTCCTTTGGATAATCCTGCTATCTAAATTCACTTGTATTTCTACCCTTTGTACCTCTTAGGGTGTGTGTGTGTAGGTGTGTGTTTAATTTTCTATTTACATTTAATTTCCTGCTACTTTCCAGGAGTTCAGCAATCTGATCTTCTAACTCAATAATATTTTCTTTATTTGAATCCTTCCTACTAATCTCATATATTGCATTCTGTATTTTTACTATTATATTCTCATGTCTAACATTTTCACTTGGTTATTTTTATATTCTCTTATCTGATTTTATATTGCTTCTATCACCCTTCATTTTAAGTTACTATTTCATCCTTATTTTCAATTCTTCTCCCATCTGCTCCAATATTCTGATACAGGTGTCCAGTTTCTGATCTTTATTTAGAAGTAATTTTATGTGGCAAATTGTATTTTCTCAAAATGGCTGCAACAATATTTTCATTCCCATATGCTCTTCTAGAATTTTGTCACTCTCCCAGCAAGAAGTGGAATCTACTTCCCATCCTCTTGAAACTAGGTGATCCTTTGTGACTGCTTCAATAAATGAAATGAGGTGAACGTCTGACTTCTATAAAAGGTAATACAGCTTCTGCCTGGATCTCTCTCTCTCAAGATGCTCATCCTTAAAACCCAGTCACCATGCTATGAGGAAGCTCAAGCTATATGGAGAGGTCATATGTTGGTGTTCTAGCCAACAGTTCCAGCTAACGTCCCAGTTGACAGTCAGCCTCAGCCACCCTATATGTGAATGAATAGATCTTTAGATGATTCCAGCCCCAGAACATCAAGTCACCCTAGCCTTTGAATCTTCCAACTGAGGCCATAGACATTGTGGAACAGAGACAAACTATCCCTGCTATACCCTGTTCAAATTCCTGACCCACAGAACCCGTGAGCATAATAAATGGTTGTTTTATATCATTAAGTTTTTGGGTCATTTTCTACATAGGAATAGAAAACCATAATATTGTACTCCCTAAAAGTCTACATATTTTGGGCTGTGCACTCACATTTCTTTGTTGATATGAATTAACTATATAATAAAGTGCTGTGTCAGTTTGGCCTTCCAAAAAGCCCCAACTAATATAGGTATTCCCAGTTTAATGAGCAGTGGCCCCTGACAGCTTTGATGGTGGTCCTTGGCAGAAATAGCAGCAGGAATAGGTAGAAGTGGTGGTACCACTTGGATTGTGTAGCAACCATTACAGGTGACCTGGAGCATAACTAAATGTAAGCATTATGCACCCTATGGGCTAGCTGACTATACTTGTTCACAAGTACATATGAGATGCTCCCCCCGATCCCCACCATGGACTCTCAGAAATTCTTACGGAAGTACAGCAAGTGTTTAGGCTCTGCAGTGGCAGATGAGTTGAGAATCAGAAAAGTGCATATTAGGAAATGGAAATATAATTTTAAGCTATTTTGATGATGTTAATGGCCAATATCGAGGGGGGAAGTACAAGTGATAGATTAATAGACTTTAAAAAGGAAGATTTTAATTGCTTAAAAAAAAAAACCTATTCTGTACTAAACCCAAACTAAATCACCATATCATTTAATTATAGACATTTGAGAGGAACCAAATCACTAATATTGAACCATAGCACCTCCTGGCATACATAATTTAATGAAAGTTTATTGATCACCTAGTATAAGCAAAATAATGTGCTAGACACTATGGGAGATACTAAGATCAAAGACAAGCTCTTGGCCTGTCAGAATTATGCAGTATAGAGGGGGAGAAACATATTTACGGAACTCTGGGTCAGTGGTTAAGAGCACGGCTGCTAACCAAAAGCTCGGCAGTTTGAATCCACCAGCTGCTCCTTGGAAACCTTATGGGGCAGTTCTACTCTGTCGTATAGGGTTGCTATGAATCAGAATCAACTCAGCAGCAATGAGTTTGGGTTTTATTTTGGAGGCAAAAGTTATTTTTGAGGCTTCAAGTTCAGAATCAATTAGGCCATCAAATTTCTCTCTAAACACTAAGTCTTACAGAAAATACAATCATAGAAATCTAAGCTGATATAGAAGATTTAAGATAGTATATCTTAATTAAATAAATCTTAACCTGCCTGGGAACTTACCAGTTAAGCTAATCATGGTTGCCTCTAAGATTTGCTTAGCAGTTACTCTTGCTGAAAATAAACAAAAATAATAAACTCCCTAATGTTAGCATCTTATGGTTATTGGCCTCTACATCTCTAAACTGAAACACCATGAAGAAAATATTTATTTTCAAAATAAATAAAATCTCTAGAAGTTGGAATATAGTTCAAAATAGCATAGAAAACATTAAATTCTAGTAGATTTTGTAAGCAGTGCACTTTGGCAGTATGGAATCAGCTATTACAAATGGCTTTATCCTTTAAAACTGACCAAGATTAATGCAGTCAAGGAGGTAAATACCAAAAGGATTGGCCAGGGCAGAATCAGTCTGGACAACATGTCTTCCTCACTTTTGTTTGCATAATGCTTTCAAGCTCAGTTCTGACCCTGGGTCAAATCTACTTAGATTTCCTCCAAAGACTTAGAGTTCAAAATGGTAAATCAATCTGATTTTCCTTGAAATCATTCTTTACTTCAATGATATTTTTATAGAGCATTTTTATTATCTGACCATAAAGACTACTGAAGACTATAAGAAAGAGAACAGATAGAGGTATATGTATATTTTCATGCTCTGAGTGTTTAATACATAATTGATTAGCAATACTAAGTTAAGCCGATTTTACATTATTTTTATAACAATGAAATTTACCTACAGGCTACCTGTATTGTTTATAATAGAACAACAGAAGGTACTTAATGTGCATTTAATATCCAAACAATCAAGATTTTATTTTTAAATTCTTTTTGGTACAATTCTTTTTTTTTTTTTTCACTCTAAGCTGAAATGCATATTTACCTTTCTCAGTTATGACTGTTTAAAATCAAACCAAAAATAAGTTATATCAAGCCAGTGATTTAGTATCTTTTAAATTTTGGATGCCTGTTAATATTAATTGGTTTTCCAAACATTACCTTGACCAGATAAACCTTGTAACTGTGAGTAAGCATGGGTGCAGACAGATCTACAAAACCATCTTCGCAGATGCCAATTTAAACAGGATCCCTAGTTAGGATACCATTTCTTCTCAAGATGCCTACTATCTGTTGTTCACCATTGGAATGTAGGTTAGTAACCAGATGTATGGTTGGTTCTACTTAAGTTTACATTTCTCTGCACCAACTATGTTGAAATAGAACTATTTCATTGGAATTTTATACATAAATAAATTACTGAAAGAAACCAAGCCACGCCTTAGTTAAACTAGTCACAAATTTGCTAAACACTTAAACATTTCAAATGATGTCACACTTCACTCAGACCAGACACTAGAGTATGTCTATTGTCACGAACACTGGCTCAATGTCCCAGTACTGGTATGGTTTCTAGTATTTTGCCAGGATGTCCACTTCTACCTTCTTCATAGCTTTGTGGATAAGAGCAGTCAGTTTCTATAGTTAAATAAAATATTTTGTATTATAATGCAAACTCTGTCTTAATTATACAAAGATTTTCTACAGACCTTCTCTACTATAGCTGTAGCCCTGTATACTTTACTTTTCTCCAGCTGTGTCTACTCTGAAGGCCACACCCCCATCTGGGCTCATAGCATCACAGGCTACAAGGTGACAACTGCGAATTTACCATGTGATTGCTCGACCTCATTGGTTATTTATGTATTGTGAAGAACTTTTTATTTGCTCTTGTAGTTGGTAGAGAATAAAAACTAGATTCCTGACTGATGCTTACGGTTGGCACATAGTCGGAAGTTCAAAATGCTTACTAAAATAGTTGATTAATGTTCTTGGGCAAGAGAATTAGAAGTAAAAATTTCAAAAGTCTACAGAAGATCTAAACATAAAATCAGAAGCATAAAATCCTAACTTACAATTATTGGCCATTGAGACTGGAAACAAATTCAAGGTGACTCTGTTAGAAACCATCTGATGAAGAATTAAAGAGCCTGTGGTGAGAAAACCTTCTGTACTCTCTGCATCCATTCAAACATCCAGAACTATAAAAGCATATTCACCTCACAAGCTGGGGGGTAGTAGTGAATGGTTCCAAATGCACTTTTTGGTTGAACTGAGCTTTGGAATTTTTCAAATTCAGTACCATCATTTGGTTACAGTGTTAAAGTCCTATATACTTAAAATAATAATAATAATGATAATAAGTCTACAGAGGCTAGCAGAGTTGGATTCATTCATACATACAGATAGAAAGATCTTTATGGTCATCTGCTCATATCCTCTCATTTTACAGGAAACTGAGCTTAAAGGATGTACCCGAAGTCATACAAGCACCAGGGTCAGAGTACGGGTTAGTGTTCTCTCTGCTCAGGGAAGAAGCCCTGATGGGCCCCCCTCAGGGTGGTCAGCATCTCTGTTTCCTCCGATAGCAATGTGGGGTTGCAGCTGCAGGTTGACCCACTAGCCACAAACACAGAGGCTTTGAGACATAACTGCTATAGTACAAAAATAATCTCTCTCAGACTCCATTAGAGACCTTAAAATAGCTCCCATGTGGTTCCACTGCTGGATGGCTTTGGAAAGACAATCTCTGCTCCAACAACCCAGAGAAAGTTTTCAGTTCAAGGTTGAAGATACTTGCAGCCCAAAGTCAAGGGGCTGAAACCTGAGTAACACCCTAATAATCCAGAGAGGTATTCATCCTTGTGGGTATTAAGGAATGTTTAAATTTAAATGGGGAAGTGTTGTTAAAGATAAAACAATTCTTTTTTATTTAAAGCCCTTGTTCCTGATTCATTCTGGGTCATGAGTAATATCTTTTTAGGTAGGAGGGTGATTGACATGCAATTGTAGATGCTTGACAATGGGGTTTGGCTTTGCACCTGCCTATCAGAGTGCAAGCAGTGTTGTGTGACAAAACTGAACAGTGGGGGGAAAAACAAATAAAGGGAGTATTTAAAGTTACTCAAATCCCAAGATGACCCCAAGTACTCATTAACATCTCCAAATCCTGGGCACTGAATAAGTAGTTTTCAAAATAAGTGCAGTAATTCTCCAGCTATTACTTAGAACAAGGGCTAAGCTTGGGAATTGGCAGGACCTAGGTGGCACAAATGGTTTGTGCTAACCAAAAGGTTGGACTTTTGAACCCATCCAGCATCACTGTGGAAGAAAGGCCTAGCAATCTGCTTACGTAAAGATAATAGCCAAGACAACCTTACGGAGCAGTTCTACTCTGTAACGCATGAGGTCGCCATCAGTCAGAATCAGCTTGACAGCAATGGGTTTTGGTTTTCTGGTGGCTGGATAAAGAACTTTTGTCCCTAATACAATGTTATATGAAGGCAGGCATTTAATCAATGCTTTTGATCATCATGGCGATGAGTTTTACTTGTAGTGGGAATCACAGTAACATCAGTTAGAATTAAGCAAGCTAAAACTCTTATTACATGGAGATCTGCAGAATTACTATAAGAGTCAGTCTTCTTATTCTTAAAAAAAAAAAAAAATCAAGAAATATTAATGTCAGACAAGATGCACCACGCCATTTTCTCATATTTCAACAAGGAGTATAAAAACTTAATAAACACACCAGATCCAAGTGCATATATTGGACATTAACAAATAATTCACAGAAAAGAAATGTAAGTAGATAAATATATAAAATGTTCAATCTAAGTAGTAACCAAAAATGCAAATTAAAAGAATAATAACCAAATTAGCATAGATAAAAAGAAGATAATGCCCAATGCTGATAAGGGTATAGTAAAGTGAGCAATTTTCTTCTCCTGATAGAAGTATAAATTAATATACCCTTTCTGGTAAAAAAAAAAAAAAACAAAAAAAAAGAGGCAATATGTCTCAAGAGACCAAAATTGCTTATAGTCTTCACATCAGTGATTCTATCTATAGTCATCTTGCATGAAGAATTAATTTTAAGTACAAAGATTTCTGCAAAAGTTACTTATACCAGCATTATTTTCAATACTAAAAAATCAAAATCAACATAATTGTCTATGTATGATAGGATTTCAACAATGCTTACTATATAAAATATATAAAATACCTACACATATACAACAAGAAATTTTTTTAAATACTAGAAGGAAAATTTAACATATCTGGATGGTAAGATTTTCCAAACTCTACAACGTGCATGACTAGGTAAAATCCTGAAGAAGGGGTGATTTTTTTTTTTTTTTAATAAATAAAAGATACCTACTTAAAGCACCTTGGGAATGTACTTTTATACATTAGAGTTTTATCCCACTAGGATGACCACTGGCTTCAGTCAAAATGGGGTCAAATGCATCAGTCTCTAGTCATAAAGTAATTCCACTTATTCCTGGACCCTGATAAAGGTTTTAATCAGTCACATGGAAGCTTGGTAGTCAATCCAGTACTTCTCATGAGTACCTGCTCCCCTTTCTTGCTGATGAACTGGGCCAGGCACCCAAGTGTTAAAAGCCCTGCACAGCCACTTCATCATCTTCCTTTCGGCCCCTTTTCCTTATTTCATGTATGGCCTCCCCAGTCATTGGCTTCATTGGCTGCATTAAAACTATTACTATACCCAACTGAAAACATACTTCTCCCTATGCAAAAGGGCCTCATTCTATTATTCAGATACTTCATTTTGTTCCTACCAGTTGGAGTTATACCCCCTTTGCTAGAGGGCCCGCAACATGGATAGAGATTTTTCATTTCTATTATACTTAAACATATACTCTGAAACATGGGGAATCTATCTCTCGGTAACAGTTTGCTAATTAGTATATTAAAACATACACACACACACACACACACACTACTGGCATACATAGGGATGTTACACTTGCCTACTTCTGTAAAGATTCCTTATGGAAAGATCAGAAAGATCCAGCCACACTGTTCACTTTGGCAAGACCTCCATGTGGCATTGGGTATCAGCACAGCTGGCAGCAAAGGCACTTAGAAATGGCCAGTGAATGCCTAACTCTAAAACAATGGAACCTAAGATTCTTCCTAAATATCTTTGTATAATAAAACCTAACATGGAACAAGGTTAAAATTCAATCAGATCATCAGCCTTTTATTATTTGTAATTGTTTCATTTCAGACAGGTGATTTGAGCTGTATTGTAGCTAATTTAGAAAGGCCAAGTCATAAAGAAATTATACCTATTGGGAAATGGAGTATGCTCACTATAAGGAGAAATGTACCCTTGTAGAAAAGTGATCTGATTAAAGAAGAAACTGGTTATATGTATTCTTTTTCTTTTTAGCACAACTGTTCAAAATAAATTTCCCCAAAGCACCAATACATTTTTAAAACATAGAAGGTGTCTTAGTCACCTAGTGCTGCTATAACAGAAATACCACAAGTGGATGGCTTTAACAAAGATAAATTTATTATCTTACAGTTCCGTAGGCTACAAGTCCAAATTCAGGGCATCAGCTACAGGGGAAGGCTTTCTCTCTCTGTCGGCTCTGGAGGAAGGTCCCTGTGATGCACCTGTCTTCCCTTGGTCTGGGAGCATCTCAGCGCATGAATCTCAGGTCCAAAGGACACCCTCTGCTCCTGGTACTGCTTTCTTGGTGGTATGAGGTTCCCATGTGTCTCTGCTCACTTCTCTCTTTTATATCTCAAAAGAGATTGGCTTAAGACACTATCTAATCTTGTATACCTTATCAGTATAACCGCTGCTAATCCATCTTATTAGATCATAGTGATTGAATTTACAACACATAAGGAAATCACATCAGATTACAAAATAGTACACAATTATACAATACTGGGAATTATGACCCAGCCAAGTTGACAGATACTTTGGGGGGACATAATTCAATCCATGACAGAAGGCTTAGAGTGCTTGACAAAAACATAGCATATGTGGAACAAAATAATCTCTTTTTCATAGACAACACTGCATTGTCTATCATTATTTCTGATGGTTTGTAAAGAGATTCAGCAATATCCTGAGAGTTCAGTGCTCTCTCTCCTTCTTCCTTTAGTGTCATTTGTCACAAAAGAGGCAATGGCTTCAAGATTATTGAAGGTTTTTCAGAACAATATATTGTTTACTTGCCTTCCTAATCACTAACTTACTGCTCTCCCCTATTAATTGCCTGAATGTTTTGAAGTTACGGGTTTTTCTTTGCAGACCCTATTCATATTCATATAGAGAGATGTTTTTTCCAAAGGAAGCAGGGAAACTCCAAAAAAGAAAGTATTTCCATTATTGGCTCAGGCTACGAACAGAAAAAAAAAAAAAAAAAGAAAGTAAAATAGTAGCAACAAAAGACTAACTGAAGCAGGAGGGAAACCAAAGAATGAAAATGTCCTAGGAAGCTGAAAAAGATAAAATAGTGATAACAGCAGTAGACCTTTGAATAAACACAACATCCCTGGAGGAAAGTTAATTAGAATAAAAGTAAATTTTATATAAGAAAGTGGAAGAGAGGAAAATAGAAATGAAAGGGGCATGCAAATAAAAAATAAAGAACTATGAGTAAAAACATGGATTGGTGAAAAGGAAGCAAACAACTGAGAAGGCTAGTGTTTATCCTTACCAGTGCTTCCCTCATTCTTTTGTAAAATTTTCCCCTGCCTTAACTGGCATGCTCCAAAGAACAAGGCAGCAATCGAGCAGTTTCAGTGAGCTTCCTCTACCACCTTTTCTCAGCTCTACTTACGCAATAGCTTTTCTTCACTACTTTCCCTTGGGAACCTCTTTAGTTAGCTTTATTACGGTAAGCTGTGTGCTTCTAGATTGTACACCCTTCAGAGACAGTTCTTTTGCATATTTGAATAATAAAGAGGGCCTGGAGCTCAGGAACCCAATGTTAATGACCCATAAAAAACCCACTGCCCTCATTCCTACTCATAGTGACCCTATAGGACACAGTAGAACTGCCCCACAGGGTTTCTAAGGAGCGACTGGTGGATTTGAACTGCTGACTTTTTCGTTTCGCAGCCTGAGCCCTTAACCATTATGCTACCAGGGCTCCAAAATGCCAATCACAGCTGGGTTCAAACTATTATGATGTTTTATAAATTATATATAAAATAATTTTGCAAGATAATAAGATTTTCTACTCTTCACACACTGGGTCTTCATTCTCTTCCTAAGTTTCTAACTTTCCTTTATTTGTTCCATTGATTACCAAGACAGGAGTGTTGTATTCGCCAACTGTATTTGTGAATTTATCCATTTTTCCTTTCAGGTCTATCGGTTTTGCTACATATACTGTAAGGCTCTGTTAGATGCATACACATTTAGGGTTGTTATGTCTTCTTGATTTGACTTTTTATGTAATGTCCCTCTTTATCTCTGTTAATTTTTCTTACTCTGAAGTCTACTTTGCCTAATACTAATATAGTCACTCCAGCTTTCTTTTGATTGATATTTACATCATATACCTTTTTCTTTAAATTGTGCTTTAAGTGAAACATTACAGAGCAAATTAGTTTCTCATTCAACTATTTATACACAAATTGTTTTGTGACATTGGTTGCAATCCCTGCGATGTGTCAACACTCTCCTCTTCCACACCCCAATTCCCCACTTCCATCCATTCATTATTCCTGTCCCTTCCTGCCTTCTCATTACTGCTTTTGGGCAGGTGTTGCCCTTTTGGTCTCACATACATGACTGAACTAAGAAGCAAGTTCCTCAAGTGTGTTATTGTTTGTTTTATAGACCTGTCTAATCTTAGGATGAAAGGTGAACTTTGAGAGTGGCTTCAGTTCTGAGTTAAAAGGGTTTCTAAGGGCCATAGTCTCAGGGTTCTTCCAGTCTCTGTCAGATCAATAAGTATGGTCTTTTTCTGGTGAATTTGAATTTTGTTTTACATTTTTCTCCCTCTCTGTCAGAGACCCTCTATTGTGATCCCTGTCAGAATGGTTGTTGGTGGTAGCCAGGCACCATCTTGTCGCAGCGGCGGAGGATGTCGGGGCGGCGGAGACAATAACCAATTCCACAACTCTTACAGAGAAGTGGGGCCAGGAGGGTCACTCTGAGGAGTCGACCCCGGCTTCAGTCCCAGGAGTTTATTTATAGTCAATACAGCAAGCAGTGAAGCAAATAACAGAACAATGGGCTTTGGGTGCGGGCAAGGGAGAAGGAATTCAGGTAAACAAGCCAATCAGTGAAGGGACAATAGGTTTGGGAAAACAAGTCATGACAAGTCTCAACATGTTGGGGACAAGTCTCAACATGTTGGGGACAAGTCTCAACATGCTGTGCAGCACAGAGGCCTGTGGGGGCTGCAGTTGTCAATAGTGCAGCCATGTTTAAATGGCATATATCCCCACACCATCTAGTTCTTCTGGGCTCAGGCAGGTGGAGGCTGTGGTACTTGTGGTCATTAGTCCTTTGGATTATTATTTCCCTTGTGTCTTTGGTTTTCTTCATTCTCCTTTCCTTTGAATGGGATTGGACCAGTAGATGTATCTCAGATGGCCGCTTACAAGCTTTTAAGACCTCAGACACTACTCAAAAAAGTTGGATGTAGAACATTTTCTTTATGAACTTTGTTATGCCAGTTGACCTAGATGACCCCTATGACCAAAGTCCCCAGACCTTTGCCCCTGTAACTCAGTCCCTCAGGGTGTTTGGAGGTGTCTATGAAACTTCCATGACTTTGCCTTGGTCAAGTTGTGCTGATTTCCCGTATGTTGTGCACTGTCTTTCCCTTTACCAAAGTTAACACTTATCTACTATCTAGTTAATGACTCCCCCCGCCAAGCGTTCCCTCCCTTGTAACCATCAAAGCTTGTTTCTTTCTGTGTGTAAATCTTCTCTTTAGTTTTCATAATAGTGGTCTCAAATAGTATTTGTCCTTTTGTGATTCACTTATTTCACTCAGCATAATGCCCTCCAGATTCATCCATGGTGTGAGATATTTCAAGGATTCATCATTGTTCTTTATCATTGCTTAGTATTCCATTGTGTGTGTACCATAATTTGCTTATCCCTCCATCTGCTGGTGGGCACTTAGGTTGTTTCCATCTTTTTGCTATTGTGAATAATGATACAATGAACACGGGTGTGTATATGTCCATTCGTGTAACAGCCCTTATTTCTCTAGGATACAGTCTTAGGAGTGAGGCTGCTGGATCGTATGGTATTTCTATTTCTAGCTTTTTAAGGAAGTGCCATATTGCTTTCTATAGTGGTTGGACTCTTTTACATTCCCACCAGCAGTGCACAAGAGTTCCAATCTCCCTGTAACCTCTCCAACACTTATTAGTGTTTTTTTTGATTAGTGCCAGTAATGTCTGGGTGAGATAGTATCTCAATGTAGTTTTGATTTGCATTTCTCTAATGGCTAATGATTACAAGCATTTCCTCATGTGTCTTTTAGCCACCTGAATGTCTTTTTTGCCCATTTTTTAATTGGATTATTTGTCTTTTTGTTGTGGATGAGTTGCAGTATCTTGTAGATTTTGGAGATTAGACCCGTATCAGATATGTCATAGCCAAAATTTTTTTCCCAGTCTGCCAGTTGTGTTTTTATTCTTTTGGCAAAGACTTTTGATGAATATAAGTGTTTAATTTTTAGGAAATCCCAGTTATCTAGTTTATCTACTGGTGCTCATGCATTATTAGTTATGGTTTGTATCTTATTTATGCCATGTATTAGGGCCCCTAGCATTGTCCCTATTTTTTCTTCCATGATCTTTTTTGTTTTAGGTTTTACATTTAGGTCTTTGATCCATTTTGAATTAGTTTCTGTGTATGGTGTGAGGTATGTGTCCTGTTTCATTTTTTTACAGATAGACATCCAGTTTTGCCAGTACCATTTGTTAAAGAGACCATATTTTCCCCATTTAATGGACTTTGGGCATTTGTAAAAGATTAGCTGACCGGAGGTGGATAGATGTACTCCTGGCTTCTCAATTCTGTTCCATTGGTCTATGTATCTGTCGTTGTACCAGTACCAGACTGTTCTGAGTAGAGTGGCTATATAGTAAATTCAGAGACGAGAGAGTGTGAGGCCTCCTACTTTATTCTTCTTTTTCAATAATGCTTTACTTACACAGCGCCTCTTTCCATTCCATATAAAACTAGTGATTTGTTTTTCCATCTCTTTAAAGAATGCTGTTGCTATTTGGATCGGGATTACATTATATCTGTAGATTGCTTTGGCTTTGGGTAGAATTGACTTTTTCACAATATTGAGTCTTATGGTATGTTTTTCAACTTATATAGGTCTCTTTTGGTTTACTGCACTAGTGTTTTGAGTTTTCTTTGTATAGGTCTTTTACATCCCTGGTCAGATTTATTCATAAGTATTTTATTTTTTTAGGGGCGATTATAAATGGTATTTTTTCTTGATTTCTTTTTTGAAGTTCTCTTTGCTGGTGTATAAAAATCCAACTGATTTTTGTATGTCAATGTTATATTATCCTACTCTGTTGAATCTTTCTATTAATTCCAGTAGTTTTCTTGTGGAATCTTTGGGGTTCTCTATGTATAATTTCATATCATTTGCAAATAGGGATAGTTTTACTACCTCCTTTCCAACTTGGATGCCCTTTATTTCTTTTTCTTGCCTTATTGCTGTAGCTAGGATTTCCAGGACAATGTTAAATAGGAGTGGTGATAAAGGGCATCCTTCTCTTATTCCCATTCTCAGGGGGAATGTATTTAGCCTCTCTCCATTAAGAATGATGTTGGCTGTTGGTTATGTATAGACGCCATTTATTATGTTGAGGAATTTCTCTTCTACTCCTATTTTGCTGAGAGTTTTTACCAGGAATGCGTGTTGGACTTTATCAAATGCCTTTAGTGTAGCAATTGAGATGATCGTGTGATTCTTTTCTTTAGTTTTATTTATGTAGTTGATTACGTTGTTGATTTTGTAATGTTGAACCATCTTTGCATACCTGGTATGAATCCCACTTGGTCGTGATGTATTAATTTTTATATGATGCTGAATTCTAGCCAATTATGTTGGCTAGAATTTTGTTAGGAACTTTTGCATTGATATTCACGACAGATCCCTGGTTGTGCAGTGGTTAAGAGCTTGGATGCTAACCAAAAGGTCACAGTTCCAGTCCACCAGCCACTCCTTGGAAACCCTATGGGGCAGTTTTATTCTGCCCTATAGGGTTGCTATGAGTCAGAGTCGACTCAACAGCAATAGGTATTTTTTTTTTTTTTTTTTTACATTCATGAGAGATATTGGTCTGTAATTTTCTTTTTTTGTAGTGTTTTTGCCTGGTTGTGATATCAGGGTTATGCTAGCTTCGTAGAATGAATTCTGGAGTACTCCTTCCTTTTTTATGCTCTGAAATAATGTGAGTAGTACTGGTGTGAGCTCTTCTCTGAATGTTTGATGGAAACTCCAGTGAAGCTGTCCGGGCCAGGGTTTTTTTAATTGGGGGAAGGAGGGGAAATTTTTGCTACCTCTTCAGTCTCTTCTCTTATTATGGGTCTGTTCAGATTTTCTATCTCAATTTGTGTTAGTTTAGGTAGGTAGTGTGTTTCTACACATTTGTCCATTTCCTCTAGGTCCTCAAATTTTTTCGAGTATAATTTTTCATAGTACTTTGTTATGATCCTTTTTATTTCAGCTGGGTCTGTTGTAATGTTCCCCATCTGATTTCTAATTTGGGTTATTTGCTTCATTTCCTGTTTTTCTTTTGTCAGTTTGGCCAGCGGCTTGTCTTTTCAAAGAACCAACTTTTGGTTTTTCTATTGTTTTTCTGTTCTCTATTTCATCTATTTCTGCTCTAATCTTTATTACTTCCTTTCTTCTGATGCGTGAGGGCTTCTTTCATTGTTCTCTTTCTATTTGTTCAAGTTGTAGGGCTAACGTTTTGATTTTGGAGCATTCTTCTTTTTTGATGTGTGCGTTTATTGCTATAAATTAACCTCTGAGCACTGCCTTTGCTGTGTCTCAAAGGTTTTGGTATGATATGTTTTCATTCTCATTTAATTCTAGGAATTCTTTTATTCCCTCCTTTATTTCTTCTATCACCCAGCTGTTTAAGCAAGGTGTTATCAGTTTCCATGTATTTGATTTTTCATCCTTGTTCTTCCTGTTACTGATTTCAACTTTTATGGCATTGTGATCAGAGTGAATGCTTTGTATTATTTCTATGTTCTGGATTTTATTGTGGATTTTGTGGCCTAAAATGTGGTCTATTATGGAGAATGTTCCATGTGCATTGGAAAAGGATATGTACTTTTCTGCTGTTGGGTGGAGTGTTCTATATATCTATGAGGTCCTGTTGTCTGATTTTTTTAGGCCTTTAGATCTTCAGTATCTCTGTTGAGTTTTTTAGATGTTCTGTCCTTTACCAAGAGAGATGTGTTGAAGTCTCTTGCTTTTATTGTGGAACTATCTATTTCTCTTTTCAGTGCCGTTAGTTTGTTTCTGTATTTTGTGGCCCTGTCATTAGGTGTGTAGATATTTATTAAGGTTATGTCTTCTTGGTGGATTGTCCCTTTAATCATCATATAATGTAAAGTCTATCTTATCTGAGATTAGTATGCCACTCTTGCTCTTTTATGGTTACTGTTTGCTTGATATATTTTTTCCATCCTTTGATTTTTAATATATTTATGTCTTTGTTTCTAAGGTGTGTCTCTCATATACAGCAGCATATTGATGTGTTTTTTATCCATTCTGCCACTCTCTGTCTCTTTACAGGCTCATTTAAATCATTTACATTCAGTGTGATTGTCAATAAGTATGAGTTTATTGCTGTCATACTGTGCTTGTGTGTGTGCGTGTTTGCTGACATTTTCTTTGTTCCTCTTACTCTCCTTTGCTGAGTTCCTTTTGTTTGTGGGTTTTGTTTTCTTTTCTTCCGTTATTGTGGATTTGGTGTTTATTGAATCTGTATGTTTTTCTTCTTTTTTATTCTGATGAGTAAGTTTGTTAAATTTCTTTGTGGTTACCTTGAAATTTACCCTTATATTCCTAAGTTTGAACCAGTCTTTTATTACTTGATATTGCCTTGACTTCCTCTCCATTTGAAAGTTCTACAACTACACTGTTTATTCCTCCTTTTATTGTCTTGATGTTGTTGTCATTTACAGATTGATATCTCTGTTTCCCTGTTTTAAGTCTTTTAGCTTTGTTTTATTCTTGAGAGATCTTTATCTAGGTTGGTATCTGCCTGTGCTTTCCTGTGTCTTAGGCTCCAGTTGTTGTCTGATGTTGCTGGTTCTCTAACTGGAGGACTCCCTTTAATATTTCTTGTAAGTTCGGTTTGGTGTTTTGCAAATCCTCTTAAATTCTGTTTATCTGGAAATGTCCTAATTTCACCATCATATTTGAGAGATAGTTTTGCAGGATATACTATTCTTGGTTGGCAGTTTTTTTTCTTTCAAGATTTCATATATGTCATCCCACTGCCATCTTGCTTGCATAGTTTATGCCAAGTAATCAGAACTTAAGTCTTTTTGTTACCCCTTTGTAAGTGACTTTTCATTTCTCTTTAGCTGCTCTTGGGATTCTTTCTTTGGTTTTGGCGACTGTGATTTTGATGTTGTCCTGGTGACCTTCTTTTAGAGTCTATCCTATATATGGTACGTTTTGCTTAGTGGATGGCCAGCTTTTCCTCTTTCATGATATTTGGAAAGATTTCTGCCAGTACATCTTCAACAATCTTCTCTGTGTTTTGCATTTTCTCCTCTTGTTCTGAAACTTCAATCACACATAAATTTTTGCCCCTGTGTCCCACATAATTCTTAGGTTTTCTTCATTTTTTTCTCTAATTTTTCCTCCAACAAAGTGGCATCCACAGATTCGTCTTCAATCCTGCTGATTCTGTCTTTCATTGTTTCAAATTTGCTCCTAAAAGTTTCTATTGAGTTTTCCATTTCTGAAATTTTGTTGTTTATCTTTTGGATTTATAGTTACTGATTTTGTATGGTTTCTAATTATTTATTTTGACATTTTGTTCTTGCATTAGTTTCCTGAATTCTTTTATTGCTTTGTCTGTGTTTTCCCTGATCTCTTTCCTTATCTCATGGAGGGTCCTAAGTACTGGTCTTGAATTTCATATCAGGTAATTCTACTGCCTTTTCTTCTACCGGTCGGCTCCCTCAGCACCATTTTTTTTTTCTTTTTCTTTTCCTTTTCTCTGTTCCTTTTCTTTCTATAATTAAACCACAGCTCAAGTTCCCTGGTTATACACAATGACAGCTTTCACATATACATGAACCCCAATACTCTCCCAAGACTAAAAGAGCTCTATTGTTGTTGTCAGGTGCCATCAAGTTGGTTCTGACTCATAGCTATCCTATGTACAACAGAACAAAACACTGCCTGGTGCTGCACCATCCTCACAATCGTTATGCTTGAGCCCATTGTTGCAGCCACTGTGTCAATTAATCTCATTGAAGGTCTTCCTCTTTTTCGCTGACCCTCTATAGGACAGCCTTAGGCAACACTGTTGGTGATGGTCTATGCTAATCACTTCTTCACTAGTTTTGGTATCTCACTACTCCCTTTTTCATGGCTTCTTCCACCCCAACTCCCTCTCTACCCCACCCTTAATGCTTTCATCACATTTTTATGGCTGGCTTTTCATTCTGACCTCCTTGTCCTCATCACAATTTCTCTGTCATGAATATTATTCCTTCAGGACTTAATTTCTATTCTAATATGTTAATCAGAAAAACAAATTTTAATGAATGTTGACCCATAGGATAATATAAAATAGGGAAGTAAGAACTGTTCTGACTGGAAGGGTTGCTGCCGCACTTCTGGGTGCTCCTGGATGATATTGTTCAATAATGTCTACATTCGGCTGGATCACCTTTTTTTGGGATGGGCACAAATATGGATCTCTTCCATTTGGTCAGCCAGGTAACTGTCTTCCAAATTTCTTGGCATAGATGAGTGAGCACTTCCAGCACTGCATCCGTTTGTTGAAACATCTCAATTGATATTCCATCAACTCCTGGAGACTTGTTTTTCGCCAGTGCCTTCAGTGTAGCTTGGACTTCTTCCTTCAGTACCATCGGTTTCTAATCATATGTTACCTCTGAAATGGTTGATTGTCGACCAGTTCTTTTTGGTACAGTAACTCTGTGTATCCCTTCCATCTTCTTTCGATGCTTTCTGCATCGTTTAGTATTTTCCCCATTGAATCCTTCAATATTGCAACTTGAGGCTTAAATTTTTTCTTCAGTTCTTTCAGCTTGAGAAACGCTGAGCATGTTCTTCCCTTTTGGTTTACTAACTCCAGGTCTTTGCACATTTCATTATAAGACTTTACGTTGTCTGTCTTCTCGAGCTGCCCTTTGAAATCTTCTGTTCAGCTCTTTTATTTCATCATTTCTTCCATTCACTTTAGCTACTTTACACTCAAGAGCAAGTTTCAGAGTCTCTTCTGACATCTATTTTGGTCTTTTCTTTATTTCCTGTCTTTTTAATGACTTTTTTCTTTCTTCATGTTTGATGTTCTTGATATCATCCCACAATTCATCTGGTCTTCGGTCATTAGTTTTCAATGTGTCAAATCTATCCTTAAGATGGTCTCAAAATTCAGGTGGGATATACTCAAGGTCATACTTTGGCTCTCACGAAGTTGTTTTAATTTTCTTCAGCTTCAATGTGAACTTGCATATGAACAATTGATGGTCTGTTCTGAAGTTGGCCCCTGGTCTTGTTTTGACTGATGATATTGAGCATCTCCATCACCTCTTTCCACAGATGTAGTAGATTTGGTTCCTGTGTTTTCCATCTGGTGAGGCCCATTTGTATAGTCACCATTTATGTTGTTGAAAAAAGGTATTTGCAATGAAGAAGTCATTGGTCTTGCAAAATCCTATCACGCAATCTCCAGCTTCGTTTCTACCACCAAGGCCATATTTTCCAATTACCAATCCTTCTTCTTTGTTTCCAACTTCGGCATTCCAATCACCAGTAATTATCAATGCATCTTGTTTGCATGTTTGATCAATTTCAGACTGTAGAAGCTGAGCGAAGAGTACAGTAGATAAGTGATATCAACAACATCCAACATTGTAGAGGTTGAAGAGCAAACAGGTGAGTGGTGACTGACTGTAGAGAGGTAAATCTCCAATTAAATTGACTGCAGAGGAGAAAGTCAGTGAGAAACAAGCTAATTATGCTAGACTGAACGATGTCTCCCCCATATCCTAATCCCTGGAACTGTAAATATGTTATCTTACATGGCAAAAAGGACTTGTAGATGTGATTAATTTAAAGATGTTGAGATGGGGAGGTTATCCTGGATTATACTGGTGGCCCCATTATAAACACAAAGGTCCTTTTAGTTAGGAGAGTCAGAGTCAGAAAAGTAGATGTGACCACGGAAGCAGATGCTGGAGTGATGCGGAGCCACAAGCCAAATAATGCAGGTGGCCTCTAGAAGTTGGAAAGGCAAGGAAACATTCTCTCTAGGGGCCTCCAAAAGAAACACAGCCCTGCTGACACCATGATACCATGACTTTAGCATGATTTTTAGACTCATTAAGGACTTCTGACTTCCTGAACTGTAAGATAATAAACTTGTGTTTTTTTAAGCCACTTAGTTTGTGGTAATTTGTTACAGCAGCAATAGGAAACTAATGTACTAATTCATACCACAGTACTAAAATAGACTCAGGAAATGGAAGCAGCAGACACCTATGAAGGTGGGATTACTGGTGTGCAAAAAAATAGGGTTAGTTGAAAATCTTTATAAGGAACAATTAGATCCCCATTCCCCTTTCCTTCCCTATGTAGCCAGATGAGAATCACTCCCCCATTACCACAGGAGCAGGCTGTTTCATGTTCTAGAGAAACTGAATCAGAGAAGCTCTAAATTTGGGGAAACCAGGCAAAGCAGAGGGAAGTGGTGAGGCATTAGGCTGAAAACCATCTGCCTACTAAATGGTGACCACTTGTCTGTCAGTTTGTCATACTGTGGTGGCTTGCATGTTGCTGTGATTCTGTAAACTATGCCACTAATATTTCAAATACAGCAAGATCACCCATAGTGGACAGATTTCAATGGAGCATCCAGACTAAGACAGACTAGGAAGAAAGGCCTAGCAATCTACTTCCAAAAATTAGCCAATGAAAACCCTATGGATCACAACAGAATATTGTACAATATAATGCCAGAAGATAAGCCCTCTAGGTTGAAGGAACTCCAAATACACAGTGAACACAACAATGGTGTTGAGCATACCAATGATCACGAAGATTGCACAGGACCAGGCAATGTTTTGTTCTGTTGTACACGGGGTCACCAAGAGTTGGAGATGACTCAACAGCAACTAATAACAGCAACAATTGAATGGTGGAGACTCAACCTTTTCCCCAGATTCACAATCCCTCAACACAGGAGACCAGAGGATTTCCCTCTAAGAAAACATTTACAAATGCCAATATGTCAGGATCCTTCAGCAAATCATCTGGCCCCTGCCTTGTCCTCACACAGACAAGTCCAGAAGCTGAGAGGCCTCACCTATGCACACCAAGTTTCTACACAGTGTTTGAATACTTCACTCTTAAACATGGATGGGCAGATGAGATATACCAAATATTTAAGACAGACAGCCTCGGTTCATACCCTGACTCCAACACTTAACAACTTTGTGACTGTGGACAGGCTATTTCACTTTTCTTCAGCTCAATTTCATATGTTTAACCCTTTCATTACTAAATTTTTATTAAAAAAATTTTTTTTGATGCTGTTTATGTTTTCACTAATTACGGCATGCTGATTAAAAGACCAATTCAGAATTTTTGATATGAATTATAGATTTTGAGATACATGATCTGGTAATACAAGCCACCAGTAAGGCAAGTGGCATTGTGGCACCACCGATCCGTGGTATGAAAATATACCTGTAAGAACTAGTTTATTGCGAGTACCTTTCCATTACGTTACATAGGGAACCTCTGGTTTTCCAAATACGACACAGAAAAACTAAAACAAATCAGGGATCCCTAACTATCACACAGGAAAGCCATAATCATGCTTGCAAGCCTTACCTCACAGAAGTAAAGGGGAAGAAGGCAAAAGTTTACAAAACTAACACATCCAGGAAGCATCACCTAATAGAATACTCAACCTGCACAACAATGAGGCTCTAACTGCAGTCAGCTGAGCTTCATACATTTCAAAAGAGACCCACCTTGATGCTAAATGCATTATAACCAGAATAACACACTACCTATAAGGTCCAGAGGCATAAACAGTGGCTGGTATACAGTTACAACAATAGTAATGAAAGATTTGTACTTCATAGTTGTTGTGAGGATAAAATGAGACTTTTAGATACAAAGCAGAGTAAGAAAAGACAAAGTCCAAAACAAATAAAGCAGACAAAAAAAAAAACAATTCAGGTGAGAAAGAGATAACTTAGGTAACCAAAGAAAATTTCAAAAATAAAGTGTCCTCTAATTAATATATTCAGGTAAAGTGAGAAGAGTATGCTATGGAAAGAAAAATCAGAGTAGTACTCTTGAAAATTAAAAATATAGAATGAGAAATGAAAATCCCATAGAAGGGTTGTGTCATGGATTGAATTTTGTCCCCCCAAAAAATGTGTGTATCAATTTGGCTAGGCCATGATTCCCAGTGTGTGGTTGTCCTCTATTTTGTGATTGTAATGTTACGTTAAAGAGGATTAGGGTGGGATTGTATCACCACCCTTACCCAGGTCACATCCCTGATCCAATGAAAAGGGAGTTTCCCTGGGGTGTGGCCTGTACCACCTTTTATCTCTTAAGAGATAAAAGGAAAGGGAAGCAGGCAGAGAGTTTGGGACCTCATACCACCAAGAAAGCAGTGCCAGGAGCAGAGCATGTCCTTTGGACCTGAGGTCCCTGCACGGAGAAGCTCCTAGTCCGGGGGAACACTGATGAGAAGAAGGCCGACAGAGAGAGAAAGCCTTCCCCTGGAGCTGATGGCCTAAATTTGGACTTTTAGCCTACTTTACTGCGAGGAAATAAACTTCTCTTTGTTAAAGCCATCCACTTGTGGTATTTCTGTTATAGCAGCACTAGATGACTAAGACAGGCTAGAAGATAAATTTTAAAAAAAATTTCCCAGAAAGTAGAAAAGATAAAGAGAAGGGCAATGTAAGAAAAAAGATAAGAAAAATCAAACGATCAATAAGGTGGGTCACACCACTGTTTTTACCCTCAGATTTTTTGATATTTATGTAGGTATATATCTGGCATAAAAGCAAAAAACCAAACTTGTTGCCATCGAGTCAATTCTGACTCATAGTGACCGAAAAGGACAAAGCAGAACTGCCCCATAGAGTCTCCAAGGAGTGCCAGGTGGATTCAAACTGACCTTTTGGTTAGCAGACATAGCTCTTAACCACTACACCACCAGGGTTCCCATATCTGGCATATGCACCTATATATTCATTTTTCCATTACCCTTTTCCAGTCCTAAAGTGTATCTACTAAGTGGTAGTGGTATTTTGGGGATACAGTTTTGCACCTTGAGCTACAACTGCATAATCCTCAAATAAATCACATAGGACTATTAACACCAGAGGCCAAATATATTGTTCCCCATTCCTCTCGCTTGTTCTCATTTCCTTTAAGCTTTTGCAAGAAATACTTAGAAAGTATTTATTTTATCCTGTCAACCTAATTAATTTTGGGCAGTTAGCCTCAAAATAACATTTCATTCCTATTAGATGTTTATAAATGTGAGAGAGAACGTAAAGCAAAGAAAAGGATAAAGTAAAAACTGATAGTTTCAATAAATTGCACAATTATGTTCAATATTTTCAATTCTTAGTCCTTCATGTGTATATTATGTGCTCTGCATATTACATAACCCACTTTGTCTTATCCTGCACGTGAACCCTTTCAACCTGCCTTCTACCTCACTTACCTATTTTGTTTCTCATTAACCTTTCCTACAGGGTGTGTGCCAGAAAAAAAAAAA
>NW_004443979.1:17401822-17432874 GCF_000243295.1 Trichechus manatus latirostris
ATATAAAAGAAAGAAAAACAAATCATTGAAACTCAGAGGACTCCATTATCCTACACGGAGCATAGGGTCCTTAGCTTCTGTGAAACTGAGCCTGAAATGGTCAGCGTCAGTCATGGCCTTATTAAACACATTCAATGAACTCATACAGATTTATATAAAATTCCCATTAATTATATTTAATTAAATCAGCATTTAACCAGATGAAAACTAGTATAAACATTGAGAGCTACCTTAAAATGATTTTTTTTAATGAAAATATTCTTTATATATATATAAAAAAGAGTATTGCTAAAGATAGTCAATAGTTGGGCTCCCAACCCTAAGGTGTTTATCTTACCTTAAAGATATAAACATTCAGTTATATTTAGCACTAGGTAGCAGTATTGCTTTCTTTTCCTTCACCTTCTCTATTTTTCAATTGTTCTGCAATTCAAGAACTAGAAGAAGTGGATAAAATATCAAGGAAGAAAACATCAGACTTTAACCAATGAAAATTTAGAATTGTGAGTGAATTTATATAAACTTTTTGTCTCCATCCATTATTAACATGATTAATCAAAAGCAAGCTCTCTCAACCCTTTTTGTAAGGCTTCTACTGAATAAAGTATATCATTTAAATGACCCTTTACCTTCAAGACAAAATCTCAGACCAGCTGGAACAAGCATCAGTTAAAAAACTACAACCAGAACTAATTCTACATCTGAAAATGAACAGATCAAACATACCAAAATGAAAGCATTCTAAACCTTATAAGGACCATACAAGGAAAGGTTGTTGATATATGATGTCCCCCAACCCTTACAGATCTCAAAACACCAACCCACCCCTCTCCTTCAACCAAGCTGACCTTGGTCAATGCCACCATCTAGTGGTTGCCACAAAACACTGCCCTAAATTATCTTATTTTGAGTCAGAATGGACTCAAATGCACACAGAAACAAGTATATCTTGTACATAGAGTGATTCCACTCTTCATTACGTGTAACTTTATTTATTTTACTTCAAGAAATTTCTATCTTTAGGGGCAGGAAAATGTTTACAGTTTAGTAACTGTAATTATTTAATAATTCAAAAGAATTCTAATTGGGTTGTGCATTTGTTTTTGTTTTTTTTACCAGAGTGAAACATTAACAAGTGTACAAAATTCAAAATATATAGATATGCAAATTAAAATAAAATCACACACAAATCCACCATTCAGAATAACCACTAATGGGCTTCCACATTAAGATGTGGATGTAAGATTTAATACATGCATATGTAATTTCACTTCCTCATCCAACCCCATTAAACTATAATAAAGTGATTCTTTTTAAAGACATAAATCCACAAGGATGGGAAGTACTGGAGAAAATAGCAACAAAATTCCGGAAGCTGGAATGCAGATGGATGAGAGAAAACTGGTTTATAGACCCAAGGCAGGGGAAACTGAAGCCAGTAGTGGGGGAAGCTGATAAAAACATGATTTACACTGTAAATTCAGCTGCTTCTGGAACTGAAAGTAAAGCTATGATGGCAGAGAGGCTAAACTGAGGAAAATTAGATTATAAATGTTTGAATGCAGTTAGAGCTCTTCCTCCACAGCATGGCGATAGATGCCTGTCTCTCCCAACTCCAGCAGAATTGTAGAGTTTTCTCTCCAGAGGGGTAGATCAGGGGTTCTGAACCAAGGACTGAACCTAGGCACAGTTGAGAGATGTGTTCTAGACTCAAAGGGGAATTAAGGTAACAAATGCATTTTGAATGCTGAGTACTAAGGCCCTTAGTCCCATGGTCCTACTTTTATAAGAACTCTGGGAGCCGAATCTCCACCCCTAACCAGGAGCCTGGGACCTCTCTGGGTAACCTCAGAGAACCAAGGTAACAAGACAAAAAGCATCAAATCACCCTACAGTGAAGCTTCAAGTCACTGAGCCATACATTCTATGAGAGGTTCCTTTAGTCTCTCAGCTCTAATGCTAAGAGGATAACCCAGGATCAATGAGCATCTGAAGAAAACAATTGACATGGAAGATAGAGACAAAACAAGCAAACTGGAAAAAAAATAAGTTGGAAAAAATAGAGTTTATGTAGAGAGAAGAAAAGCTTAAAAACAATCTACAGTTAAAATCCTCAGAGTAATAAGAAAAGATATTACATCCATGAAATGATAAAAGGATAGTATATTTTTTTTTTTAAATAAGCTCTTGGAAATTAAAAACATAATAATAGATGGTTTAAAAAAATCAAAAAATGATTGGAAGATAAGTTTCAGAAAATAAACTAAGAAGACAGAGATGAAAAATAGAAAAGTAAGAAAATTGGAGAATAAACATAGGCGCTCTAACACTCAAATATTAGGTTAATCTGAAAAACAGTTCCAGAAAGAAAAAAACAGAGGGGAAATCAAGACGATTCCCCAGGACTAATAGACCTCAGTTTCTAGATTGAAAGGGACCATCATGTGCTTAACACAATAGATGGAAACAGACCCACACCAAGGCACATCACTAGAAAATTTCAAAATATTGGGGAATACAAAGAAGATCCTGAAAATTTCCCAGAAGAAGAAAACAGGTCACATACAAAAACAATCAGGCACCGGAATGGCTTCTGAGTTATCAGCAACACTGGAAATCGGAAGATAATGGAGCAATACCCTCAAAATTTTGAAGGAAAACAATGTGCAACTGAGAATTCCATGCCAGCCGAATTATCAATCATGTGGAAAAGTACAGACACATATAGATATATAAGAACTCAGATTTATCAAATCTGTCACATGCCCTTTCTCAGGAAATCACTGGTAGTTGTGCTCCACTGACATGAGGAAGTAGACTAAGAGACAAGAATACAAAGAACATAAGAAGCAATGCATCCAACCCTAGAGAGGAGGGAAGAGAATCTCCAGGGTGATGGGAAAGGGAGAATCTTATGATAACTGCTACACTTCAAGTATGTAGGGAAACTGGTTTAAATCTGATCATATTAGCAAATCTGTGGCCAAGGACAGCACAATGCCCCACATCTGTACTCTTCTTTCCTCCAGAAGAATAGAGATGCATAGGCAAGATCAACTGAACCATCATGTTATTGATGTTATCCACCATACAGATGACATATGGCTGTAGGTGAAATATAAGACTATAAAGAAATACGTTTCCAACATGGTTAACAACAAAGCTTGGTATCATTTTTTTTTTTTTTTTACCAAATATCTTAACAAGAGCCTGCTCGTCCTCATAGACTTCAATGCCAAATAAAACACAAATTTATTGAAATAAATAATTAATATTTCAAATATGTATATGCATGAGTATTAATACATGCACGCAAACAAACGCTTATATACGCATAGAATATCTTTGGAAAAATACACAAGAAACCCATATACTTGTTGTCTCTGAGGAAGGGAACTGGGTCAGCTGGAGTAAAAAGATGTAAGGGAGACTCACTTTTCGTTATCTTTTTGTCTCTTTTGATTTCTATAACACGAATGTCTTAGGCTGGGTTCTCTAGAGAAGCAAAATCAGTGAAGCATATATATAAATATATATAGAGAGATTTATTTCAAGGAAATGGCTCATGCAATTTTGGAGGCTGGCAAGTCCCAAATCTGTGGCTTCTCCTGACTCACATGGTAGCAGGGGCTATAAAACCCAAAATCTGCAGCTCAGGCAGCAGGTTGCTGGCTCACATCCCAAGAACTGGAGGTCAGAGGATAACGAGGTGAATGCAAGATGGAATGCAGGATCAAGAGAGAGTGAGCTTTGCCAGAACATCCATATATATTGGATACCGATCACACACCCAATGAAACTCCCCTTTCAACTGATTGGCTGCTCACATCAGACCACAAAATGGAGGATGATTACATAATATCTGCCAAGCCACTGAGAATCATGGCCTAGCCAAGTTGACACATAACTTTAACAATCACAACAAGCATACATTACATGAATAAAACAAAATGTTTTCCTCCCAAATAACAATAGTGTCTAGGTGCATTCATGCATGAGTCTGTCAGTTTGTTGTACTGTGGGGACTTGTGCGTTGCTGTGATGCTGGAAGCTATGCCACCAGTATTCAGCCAAATACCAGCAGGGTCACCCATGGTGGACAGGTTTCAGCTGAACTTCCAGATAGTCTACTTCTGAAAAGAATTAACCAGTGAACACCTTATGAATAGCAGTGGAACACTGTCTGATATAATGCCAGAAGATGAGCCCCTCAGGTTGGAAGGTACTCAAAATATGACTAGGCAAGAGCTGCCTCCTCAAAGTAGAGTTGACCTTAATGATATGGATGGAGTCAAGCTTTTGGGACCTTCATTTGCTAATGTGGCAAGACTCAAAATGAGAAGAAACAGCTGCAAACATCCATTAATAATCGAAACCTGGAATGTACAAAGTATGAACCTAGAAAAATTAGAAATCATCAAACATGAAATGGAATGCATAAACATCAATAACCTAGGCATTAGTGAGCTGAAATGGACTGATATTGGCCATTTTGAACCAGACAATCATATGGCCTACTATGCCTGGAATGACAACTTGAAGAGGAATGGTGTTGCATTCATCATCAAAAAGAACATTTCAAGATCTATACTGAAGTACTATGCTGTCAGTGATAGGATAATATCCATATGCCTAAAAGGAAGACCAGTTAATACGACTAACATTCAAATTTACGAACAAACCACTAAGGCCAAAGATGAAGACACTGAAGACTTTCACCAGCTTCTAGAGTCTGAAATTGATGGAACATGCAATCAGGGTGCATTGATAATTACTGGTGATTGGAATGTGAAAGTTGGAAGCAGAGAAGAAGGATCAGTAGTTGGAAAATACGGCCTCGGTGATAGAAATAATGCCAGAGATTGCATAACAGAATTTGCAAACAAACGACTTCTTCGTTGCAAATATTTTTTTTCAACAACATAAACGGCAACTATACATGTGGACCTCCCCAGATGGAATACACAGAAATCAAATTAACTACATCTGTGGAAAGAGACGATGGGAAAGCTCAATATAATCAGTCAGAACAAGGCCAGGGGCCGAATGCGGAACAGACCATCAACTGCACATATGCAAGTTCAAGTTGAAGCTGAAGAAAATTAGAACAAGTTCACAAGAACCAAAGTACAATCTTGACTATGTCCCACCTGAATTTAGAGACCATCTCAAGAATAGACCTGATGCGTTGAACGCTAATGACTGAAGACCAGACCAGTTGTGGAACGACATCAAAGACATCATACATGAAGAAAGCAAAAGATCATTAAAAAGACAGGAAAGAAAGAGACCAAAATGGATGTCAGAAGAGACTCTGAAACTTGCTCTTGAACTTCAAGTAGCTAAAGTGGAAATGAAGAAATGATGAAGTAAAAGCTGAACAGAAGATTTCAAAGGTCAGCTCAAGAAGACAAACTAAACTATTCTAATGAAATGTGCAAAGATGTGGACATAGAAAACCAAAAGGCTCGATATCTGTCAAGCTTAAAGCACTGAAGAAAAAATTCAAGCCTGGAGTTGCAATACTGAAGGATTCTATGGGGAAAATATTAAACAACACAGGAAGCATCAAAAGGAATACACAGAGTCACTATACCAAAAAGAATTGGTCGACATTCAACCATTTTAGGAGGCAGCCTATGATCAGGAACCGATGGTACTGAAGGAAGAAGTCCAAGCTGCACTGAAGGCATTGGTGAAAAACAAGGCTCCAGGAATTGACAGAATACCAACTGAGATGTTTCAACAAATGATGCAGCACTGGAAGTAATCACTTGTCTATGCCAAGAAATTTTGGAAGAAAGCTACCTGGTCAACCGACTGGAAGAGATCCATACTTATGCCTATTCCCAAGAAAAGTGATCCAACTGAATGCAGAAATTATCAAACAATATCATTAATATCACGTGCAAGTAAAATTTTGCTGAAGATCATTCAAAAGTGGCTGCAACAGTATATTGACAGGAACTGCCAAAAATTCAAGCCGAATTCAGAAGAGGACATGGAACCAGGGATATCGTTGCTGATGTCAGATGGAGCTTGGCTGCAAGCAGAGAATACCAGAAAGTTGCTTACCTGTGTTTTATTGACTATGCAAAGGCATTCAACTGTGTGAATCATAACAAATTATGGATAACATTGCGAAGAATGGGAATCCCAGAACACTTAATTGTGCTCATGTAAAAACTGACCATAGATCAAAAGGCAGTTGTTCTGAACAAGGCATGGTTTAAAGTCAGGAAAAGTGTGCATCCAGGTTGTATTCTTTCACTATACTTATTCTATCTGTATACTGAGTAAATAATCCAAGAAACTAGACTATACAAAGAAGAATGTGGCATCAGGATTGGAAGGACACTCATTAACAATCTGTGATACACAGATGACACAACCTTGCTTGTTTAAAGTGAGAGGACTTAAAGCACTTATTGATGAAGATCAAAGACTACAGCTTTCAGTATGGATTACACCTCAACATAAAGAAAACAAAAATCCTCACGAGCAGACCAATAAGCAACATTATGATAAATGGAGAAAAGATTGAAGTTGTCAAGAATTTCATTTTACCTGGATCTACAATCAACACCCATGGAAGCAGCAGTCAAGAAATCGAAAGACACGTTGCACCGGGCAAATCTGCAGCAAAAGACCTCTCTAAAGTGTTAAAAAGCAAAGATGTCACTTTAAGGACAAAGGTGCGCCTGACCCAAGCCAAGGTGTTTTCAATTGTCTCATATCCATTTGAAAGCTAGATGATGAAGAAGGAAGAAGAATTGATGCCTTTGAATCGGTGTTGGCGAAGAATATTGAATATACCATAGACTGCCAAAAGAATGAACAAATCTGTCTTGGAAGAAGTACAACCAGAGTGCTCCTTAGATGCAAGGATGGCGAGACTACGTTTCACATATTTTGGACATGTTATCAAGAGGGGCCAGTCTCTGGAGAAGGACATCATGCTTGGCAAAGTAGAGGGTCAGTGAAAAAGAGGAAAACCCTCAAAGAGATGGACTGACAAAGTGGCTGCAACAATGGGCTCAAGCATAACAACGATTATGAGTATGGCATAGGACCTGGCAGTGTTTTGTTCTGTTGTGTATAGGGTCACTATGAGTCGGAACTGACTCGATGGCACCTAACAACAACAAAATGTGCATTACCTGCTGTTGCCACTTCCCCATTAATCTGTTACAGCTTTGCTTACCCACACATTAAAAAAAGAAAGAACCCAAACCCGTTGCCATAGAGTCAATTCCAACTCATAGTGATCCTATAGGACAGAGTAGAACTGCTACACAAGGTTTCCAAGGAACAGCTTGTGGATTTGAACTGCTGACCTTTTGGTTAGCAGCTGAGCTCTTAGGCACTGTGACACCAGACTCCTACCCACACATAAGCATCTATTTTTTAACACTTTCTTTCATTCCACTTGCTATTCAATTTTGCCCAATTATCCTACGGGGGGAAGAAAAAAAAACAACTCCCTTTTCATTTCATTTGTGAGGCAAAAAATTATCCTAATTATGGTTGATCAGCCTAAGAGTAGTGCTAATGATATTTCCATATCAAGGAAGAGTAAATCCATAAGTTTTGAAGGGAAATTAGCCGTAATAAAGAGTCATTGCCATCAGTTTCTGAAGACCTTGCTTCAAAGGCTCAGATAATTCAGATTTTTAAAATAAATTTCCATTCATCTCCTCTTTTCCTCTAATTAAAACTACTTTACTTTAAGCACCAGCTTTAAAAATTAAGAAATTATTCCTTATTCAGTTTGCTTTTAGTTTTGTTTAATTACTGTATTGCAACAGCCTTGCTTCCTGTTTTCTATATGCAGTTTCCTGATTTCAGCTTCATCATGTCTGCAGTAGAGTGAGATAGCCCTTAAGCTTGGAGCTCAGGCAAGCCCATCCAGAGATAGTCAGGAGCTGGATACCTACAAGAGCAATGCAGGTAATTGAGGAAGCACCCAAAGTCAACATTTAGGAAGAAATTTCAATAAGCAGATTGACATGGCATTTTCAGCCTGAATGTAAGGAAGAGCCAGAGGTCCAGGTGGGTGATGATGACAAAAGGTCCCCACATTGAGCAGTAAACAAATGGCAGTGGCAGCATTCACAAGTACAGCAGGATGTAAACAAATAACGGCCAAGTAAGGATCACATCTTCAACTAGGTTATAAGGCAAGAGCCAGTAACAAGTTCGGATCAGGCCAACATCTGATACCAAGTCAACAGACTCCTGAAATAACACCTTAAGTTCTCCTTGATCAAAGAGACTTAAAGGATAATTTAATTTGAGAATCTAATTTTGGAAGAGGGAAAGAGATTTAAATGTTAAAATTAAATGGTCTTAGTCTAACAACTCAGGATAGGGATTGTTGATAGGGGTCAAGGAAGCCAGGCAGGGCTTGTCAGCAGCCTGGCAACATAATCATCATCTAAGTCCTTCATTATACGGAAAAATGTGTTTTATATTTTAACCCACCAAAGTCACCCTTGAAAACATAAACTGTTCAAGTTGGAAACTGCACATATCTAGGTCATATCTACTCTTAATATCTAGAATGAATTATACCTTCAGAGTTTTTTGGATAATAATGTCGGGATGTTTTTAGTGGTTGCAATAACTGGGATGTGCTCCTGGCATTTAGTTTGTGGGGTCCAGTAATCCTAAAAGCTCTACCCAAAATGCCAGAAACACCCTCACTAAGGAATACCAATTGCTTCAGTTCACCAATGGGCTTCCCATAAGAAAATACAGCTCTGTGGGATTTCAAAGCTTTCATGAGAGATCTTAAAAGTTCTATTCTTTATACTTGTTTACCTGAGCTCAGTAATTAGTGTTTTAAAAATATAGTGGGAACTTCAAGTTGGGTTTTGTAGACAAGTCTTTCATGAACATTTCATCTAATTATGATAACCATGGTAGAATTTGTTCAGAATCATTATATAAAAGACCACAAAAGAGAGACTGCTTGCCAATATTTGCTCCTAATAATAGTAAAGGAAACATATGGGTGAGGGAATCTAAGGCACTCTCAAGGTAATAAGCTCATGCAAAGGGACAAAAATCAGTTAAAGCAAATCTGCCATGGCTCTTGGATTTGACAAATTACCTCTCAGCTTTGCAACAGGTAATTGCCGCAGGTTAGCATTCGATTGATGCACTGAAGGAAACATCTTCAAAATCACTTCCTATGTCATTACCCTCAAGAGAGATTTGTTTATCAGAAAGGCACCTTCAGTTTTTAAAACAAGAGAAGGACATATGTTCTGTGATTCCAGGGACTACGTGAGTTCCAGGCACGCTTAGATTAGAATGAACTCTTCACCTCTTTCAGCTCATTAAATTCAATGGAGCTGTTATCTGTACAACAGGATAACAATGCTCATAAATCTCTTGTCTGCTGTGAATTTACTACACAACACATTCACATGCAAAGCTTCTCTACACATTTACCTTAATATAAAATACATCAGCATGGCCACTTGTGTTGTGCCTATAAACCATTTCGACAAAAATATTTCTACTAAACTATCTTAGAGTACACTTACTTCAGTAATGTGTGTGTGTGTGTTCATGCATGCATGAAATGCTTAATAAAATCTTTCTAGCAGATTGATTTTCTTTTTTTTTTGCATTTTGGGGCAATATAAATTAATTTCTAGGGGAAAAATAAAACATGATTCGAATTTTATAGAATTTGGTAAGCCGAATTTAGAGAACAGAAGAATTTTTCATTTCTGTATTTATTAACTTAAAATATATACAACCTAGTTGCCCTCCCCACAACATACACACAACCACTTACCTGTGTAAGTTCTATTCACTTTCCTGTTCATGTAAAATTCAGGTTCTTTCTCTTTTTCTTGGTCCTGTGGTTCTTGTTTTCTCTAATAAACATATAGCATGTGCTACTCTGTGTTACCCCTCTTTTTTTTTGTTTTAAAGAAAAAACAGTTTCATATCCTCATAGTTCACACATAAACTATGTGTATGTTTTATACATACCATAAACCCTTTTAAGGTATTCAGGTATTTGTTGATAGCAGTATAGTGTTCAAATTAAAATCTGAAAAGCAATTGTCTTTAATCTATCTTACTAGTATCTATATCAGTGCTTAATTCAAATGGGCTGATCAGACAGCTGCCGAGGCAAGGTGATTTAAAAGTGAAAAAAAATATTATCAGGATCAAAATACATTCCTTTGGTTGCTGGGTTTTCTTTCTTTCAGTCTGAATTTTGCCATTAATGGGTTAAAATATCAAAATGAGAATATAATTTCCAATTCAAAAACAGTGGAAATGGGGAATTATGGATTGCAGGATCCCCAGCATTATGCTAGCTAAACCTGCACAGCGCACATGGGTTGACGCAAGCAGCAACATTCCAAGCCGAAACCCACCCCACCTGGTGCAGCCAAGAAGCAGTGAATCTGCATGCACCTCCAGAACCAAACAGGAGTGACATCAGACATGCGAAAGTTAAGTGCAAGCTCCCAAATCACTGCGTGTGCACCATAACTCTTACCCCCACAACAATTCCACAACCGAGGAGCACTCCCTTTTCCTCATCCATCCCCCTCCCTGCTCTGACACTGGTCTGGGTGGCATTCAATACTGCCACATCCCCTAAGCCTGGAACTCACAGCCCTGTCCATAGGAACCTGTACCTTCACCCAGCCGCTGGCATAGGAAGTCCACAGACTTGCAGTGCCGTTCATCCCTGCTGATTACCCACACCAGTGCCTTGTGAGCCAACCCGACACCGCATGCCCTCATTAGAAAAAAAACGGGCTGGGCGTCCACTCGGAGCCCATTTTTACCTGCAGCAGTCAAGTTGGAGCTACAGATTTATGACATTTGACACTGCCCTGCCCCTTAAGAAGGGGCCTCACCCACCTATACCAGGGGCTTGAGAGCCAGTGGTATCGCGCACTCCATCTAGCCACCCATGACAGTGGCCTGAGAATTAACAGTGCCTCCAAACCCCTCCAGCCAATGGCACAAGGTGTCTAAGAACCGGCTGCACTACACCTGCCATTACACTCTTTAGTGGAAGGGGGCATGCTCTCCATCTGGGCACCCAGGGGCAGCCGAAAGCCCCCTGCCTTGCCCCTACATCACCCCCTACTGCAATCAGAGAGCTGTGCCTGTTCCAAACACTCGCATGCAGCCCTGCCTGCCCAGGACTGTGAGTGAAAGTCTCCGCACCACACACTTGGCAACTGATGACCCAGACACCTGCGCCCCAACCAACCAGTAAGTGGTGAAGCATACACACAACACCCAACCCACTGACCAGGAAGAACACTCCCTGCACCCACAGCCAGGTAACCAAAAGACAGATTCATCACCTCACCAAAACTTCACCACTTTCATACAAGATGCAGTAAACAAAAATATAATAAATCAATAAATAATAACTTATTGATGCCTTGGAGATGACAGTCAATATCAAATCACATAAAGCAGAAGGACAAGATGGCTATGAAGAACCAGAAAACCTTCCAGAGGAAGATAGGGCAATGAAACTACATAATAAAGAATTCAAAAGATTAATATACAGAGCTCTCCAAGAGATCAAGAAGGAGATCAGGCAAAACAGACCAAACCAAGGAACACACAGACAAAGCAATAGAATAATTCAGGAAAAACAATACAAGAATGAAACAATGAATAAACAGGCTGCTAGAAACCACACAAAAACAGCAACTAGCAATCCAAAAGATTAACAATAAAATTTCAGAATTAGACAACTCAATAGCAGAATCAAGACAATGGAAGTCAGAATTAGAGATTAAGGATAAATCCCTTGACACCAATTTTTTGGAGGAAAAATCAGAAAAACGAATGAAGAAAGCCTAAGAACTATGTGGGATACTACCAAGAGGAAAAACCTACGAGTGACTGGAGTACCAGAACAGGGAGGAATAACAGAAAACACAGAGAGAACTGTTGAAGATTTGGTGGCATAAAACTTCCTTAATATCATGAAGATGAGAAGATATCTATCTAAGAATCTCAACAAATCCCACATGGGGTAGATCCCAAAAGAAAGTCATCAAGACATGTCACAAACAAACTTGGCAAAACCAAAGACAAAGCAAAAATCTTGAGAGAAGCCAGGGATAAACGAAAAGTCATCTACAAAGGAGAACCAATAAGACTAAGCTCTGATTACTCAGCAGAAACCATGCAGGCAAGAAGGCAATGGGATGACATATGTAAAGCCTTGAAGGAAATAAAATTGCCAGCCAAGAATGATATATCCAGTAAAATTGTCTCTCAAATATGATGGTGACATTAGGTCATTTCCAGGTAAACAGAAATTAAGGGAATTTGTAAAAACCAGATCAAAATTACAAGAAATATTAAAGGGATTCCTCTGGTTAGACAGCCAACAACATCAGACAACAATGCAAGACTAGGACACAGAACAGATCAACCAGATACCAATCCAGATAGAGAATTCACAAAAACAAATCAAAGCTAAAAGATTGAAAATAGGGTACCAGAAACGTCAACATGTAAATGACAACAACATCAAAACAAAAAAGAGGAAATAAATGGTGTAGTCATAGAACCTCCTTATGGAGAGAAACTCAAAGTAATATCAAGAAATAAAAGACTAAAATTAGACTTTTTAAAAAAATAATATACTTCACACTGTGTTTTTCTTTGTATTGAAATGTTTTCAGACAGTGATTAAAATTGAACATCATTGTTAAAAAAAGGAATAAAAGACTAGTTTAAACTTAGACAAGTAAAGGTAAATTTCAGTGTAACCATGAAGAAAACTAACAAAACTACAAAGAAGAAAAACATAAAGACTCAGCAAACATGAAGTCAACAATAATGAAAGAAATGAAAAGAAAATGCATAAACAAAAAGAACTCAGCACAGTAAGTTAGGTGGAACAAAGAAATGTTAACACCACACACACACAAAAAAATCAAAATGACAGCAGTAAACTCACACCTATCAATGATTACACTGAATGTAAATGGCCTAAATGCACCAGTAAACAGAGAGTGGCAGAATGGATAAAAAAACACGATCCATCTATTTGCTGTCTACAGGAGACACACCTTAGACAAAAAGACATAAAAAAACTGAAACTCAAAGGATGGGGAAAAAACAAATGAACAACTAAACAATAACTAAAAAAGTGCAGGAGTGGCTATATTAATCTTTGATAAAATAGACTTTGAAGCAAAATCCACCACAAAAGATAAGGAAAAACACCATACAATGATTAAAGGGTCAATACACCAGGATGACATAACCATAATACATCTATATACAACCAATCAAAGGGCTTCAAAATACATAAAACAAACTCTAACAGTATTGAAAAGAGAAACAGACGGTTCCACAATAATAGTAGGAGACTTCAACACACCACTTTCGGTGAAGGACAGGACATCTAGAAAGAAACTCAATAAAAATACAGAAGATCTAAATGTCATTATCAAACAACTCGACCTCATAGACATATTTCAGGACACTCCACCCAACAGCAGCAAAGTATACATTCTTTTCCAATACACATGGAACATTCTCCAAAATAAACCACATTTTGGACACAAAGCAGCTTTAACAAAATCCAAAAAATTGAAATAATATAAAGCATCTTCTCTGATCATAATGTCATAAAAGTAGAAATCAGTAAAAGAAACAGCAAGGGAAAAAAATCAAATACATGGAAACTGAACAAAACCTTGCTAAAAAACTACTAGATAATAGAAGAAATCAAGGACACGATTAAAAAAATTCATAGAATCAAATGATAATGAAAACACATCTTACCAAAACCTTTGGAACACAGCAAAAGCAGTGCTTACAGGTCAATTTATAGCAATAAACACACACATCAAAATCAAAACATTAACCCTACAAACTCGAACAAATAGAAAGAGAGCAGGAAAAGAAGCCCTCAGGCACCAGGAGAAAGGAAATAATAAAGATTAGAGCAGAAATAAATGAAACAGAGAATAGAATAACAATTGAAAGAGTCAACAAGACCAAAAGTTGGTTCTTTGAAAAGATCAACAAAATTGACAAACCACTGGCTAAACTGACAAAAGAAAAACAGAAGAGGAAGCAAATAACCCAAATAAGAAATGAAATGGGGGACATTACAACAGACCCAACTAAAAAATACTATGAAAAATTGTATACTAGGAAAAATTATGAAATACTATGAACGTGGTTACAAGGGTGAGGAGGGAGAGGGAGGGGAGGTCACTAACTAGATAGTAGACAAGTGTTAACCTTAGTGAAGGGAAGGACAACACACAATACAGGGGAAGTCAGCACAACTGGACCAAAGCGAAAGCTAGACACATTCAAACACTTTGAGGGACTGAATAGCTGGGGCTGGGGACCATAGTCTCGGGGAATATCTAGGTCAATTGGCATAACATCCTTAATAAAGAAACTGTCCTACATACCACTTTGGTGAGTAGCATCTGAGGTCTTAAAAGCTTGCAAGCAGCCATCTAAGATGCATCTGTTGGTCCCATCCTGAGCAAATGAGAATGAAGAAAACCAAAGACACAAAGAAAATATTAGCCCAAAGGACTGAAGGACCACATGAACCAGAGACCCCACCAGCCTGAGACCAGAAGAACCAGATGGTGCCTGTCTACCACCAATGACCACTCTGACAGCGATCACAACAGAGAGTCCCAGACAGAACAGAAGAAAAATGTAGAACAGAATTCTAATTCACAAAAAAAAAAAAAAGACCAGATTTACTGGTCTGACAGAGGCTGGAGGAACCCCAAGACTACGGTCCCCGGACACTCTGCTAACTCAGAACTGAAACCATTCCTGAAGCCCACTTTTCAGACAAAGATTAGATAGGCCTATAAAACAAGATTAACACCTATGAGGAATGTACTTCTTAGTTCAATCAAGTATACAAGACCAAATGGGCAACTCCTGTCCAAAAGCAAGACAAGACGGCAGGAAGGACAGGAACTGGATGAATGGACACAGGGAAACCAGGGTGGAAATGGGGAGTGTGCTGTCATATTGTGGGAATTGCAACCAATGTCACAATATGTGCATAAATTTTTGAATGAGAAATTAACTTGAGCTATAAACTTTCACCTAAAGCACTATAAAAATTTAAAAAAAAAAGAATCTACATTTTAACAAGATCCCCAGGTGATTCTTACGTATAATAAAATTTGAGAACCACTGCTGTACTACTGGTTCTCAGAATTGGTCCCTAACCAGCAGCATTAGCATTGCCTGGGAATTTGTTAAAAATGCAAATTCTCAGCAGGGGTTCGAACCTGAAGGAACCTGTTTGGAGTCCTGGCTCTACTTGTCTTCGAATGACTATTTGTGGAGGCCCCTTTCACTCTCAAAAAGTGTCCCAGTCTGGGCAACAAATTATAGTCATCCAATGTGTGAAGGTCTTGGGTCTAATTTTGGGCCCAGGTTGCTGGGGCACTTTAGCTTCTGGAAAGTATTGAAGAAAGATTATTGTAAGAGCTGGAACTGGGACGTGCTTCTCCTGACTTCCTAATTCATTACTCTTCTTTCTGACCAGCATCTTTTGACAACACAGTTATTTTTCTCAAATTGTTTAATCTGTGATACTTTTGTCTTCCCCCAACAATTTGAAGATGTTTGATGACTGATGCAATCTATAGTTATTCTTTCATGTAATCCTTAGTACCTAGAATCATGCTAAACCCCAAATCAGTACTTCAATATATGTTTACTGATTGACAATTTTCTTAGATAATAAAGAGAATTGCATGCTACTATTTTCTTAGATAATAAAGAGAACTGTATGCTACCACTATCATGTTCTGAAAGAACTTCCTCCTTCCTCAGAATATAAAAGACCTGATCTGTGTAACCCAAGACAGGCAGAATCTGAGGACTGCATTCCTCTCTGCCTCAGCCTGTGTACAAGCTCGGAATAAATCCTTTTTTTGTTCCTCACCCTGGTGTTGTCTTGATTGGTGAAAGTCGCACCAGGCCCATACCCAGAACTTGAGCTGGGTAACAAGCACAACAATAAAAGATGACAGTCACAGACTTTGGAGCAGTAGGACTGTACTGAGCAATTTTGGGTTGCCACTTAAACATTATATATACAACAAAGCAGCCCTGATCTTGCATCCATTAATCAAAATCACACATTTAAATTTGTGAACTCCAAGAGACCACTGCACATTAAAAGTCTCAGTTAGAATAGGCAAAATTATATACTTTTTCCTAGTTCAGTTTTGCTTCTATCTGAAAGAAATCTGAATTTAGAGTTAAAAGAGCTTCCTTCTCCCCATAATTCCATTAAAAAAAAAAAATTGTCCAAAATCAAGCTGCATTCAAACTTCAATACAGAGTTTGTGATGGAAAAGTGGAAAGAAAATCATCTGGGATAGGTGCCAGATCTCTTAATCTACTTTGTCACATACCTAAGGAGTCACATACCTAAGGACAGACAGATTTTGATGGATCTGTTTACACATATTGAGTCATATAACATAATTATCACTTTGTACTAACCTAGCACCTCTGAGCTCTTACTGCTGTGAACTGGCATGGAATCCCTTGGCATTTATCACACCCAGGCTGCTAAGAGTAGGATTAAATGGAAATATAGTTTATTTGAACCAAATTCAATTTCTGATTATATCTAATTCCATGATTCAGAAATGTTGCTTTTTTTTTTTATGAATGTTAACTATGACCCAAAAAGATTTTAAAGCACATATTTGTGTTTAACATAAAAATGAGTCCAAAAATACAGCTGGCAGACCTCACCACAGACCCAATGATTCACATGAAACATACCTTCAATTCAGGTGGAATAGATAGGTACTGCATAACAGTCTGATAATTGTTGATGCTCCCTAGTATGTGGCAAGTCATTTAAAAACAAAAAATTCTGCATAAAACTGTCTTCTCCACAGAAAGTCATAGAGAAATATATATATATATCCAGCTGTTTTAATAATGCAAAATGCTTAACTGACAGCATGATTATCAGTTCAAGCCATGGAATGTTTTTTCATGTGTTCTCAAGAGCATATTTTGCAGCTTTGTGAAATTCTTACTCACTAAATGCTTGGTTCAAAAAAAGAGTTTCCATCTTTAGAGTTGGGATTTAATCTCTTAAGTATTTGGCATCCCACGGGCAACTGCAAAAGTATTTACTGAGAGTTGCTGATAGAAAAATAATTACAAAAGATGATGAACCCACCACTAAATCCCCTGGAGAAACAGAGCTGGAATTATTGGCAGTGCCAAATGGTATCTCGAAGTAATTTGATAATTCTGTACCAAAAATTTTCTAAATGGGAAAAAAGGAATTTTAGTTTTTCATGGTACAAGTTGACTCTCCAGAGTGTTGAAATAATCTCAGTCGAGCACTTTCCTTTGTACATATAGTCATCACTTCTCTATACGTGTGCCTCTACTCACAGACCACATTTTCTTAAGGATTTCCTACTTGTGACCTGCAGGTAAGATTCTGTCCACATGACCCAGAGTATAGTCTACCTAAGTTATTTTTCGAGTTTATTTCTTTTAAATGAATTTTCTTCTGGATAATTTTAAGACTTACAAAGAAGATGCAAAGATAGTACAGAGTATTCTCTGACAGCCTTCACCCACTTTCCCTAATGCTAGCATCTTACATAACCATGGAACATTTTTCAAAATTTAAGAAATTATTGGTTCAATACTATTAACTAACCTACAGACTTTATTTGAATTTCACCAATGTCTCTTTTCTGTTCCAGGATCCAATGCAGAATACCACAGTGCATTTAGTCATCATGTCTCCTTAGTCTCCTCCCATCTGCTTCTCAGTCTTTCCTTGATTTTCATGACTCTTTTGAAGAGTACTGGTCAGCTATTTTGTAGTATTTCCCTCAATTTTGTTCATCTGTGTGTTTTCTCATAATTAGAGTGAGGTTATGAGTTTTGGAGAAGAGCACCACAGAAGTGAGGTGACCTTCTCATCACATCCCGGAGTTGTTTTTGAACAAGGAAAAAAAAATTGTAAGAAATTTTGACCTTATCTTCTAGCACAAAAGATGTGATAGCTTATAAACAAATGACTTAGGAAGTTGTTTAAATGAACAAAAGATTGCTAGCATTTTAAAGACCTGGGTCTATTTGCTCTAAAGTCTTTTAAAGTCTCTTTAGACAAAGCAGTTTCAACCAGAGGATCACAACACGCCTGTCTATTATGTCAGTCATCAAGTTGGTAAAAGAAAATTGGTATTAATGATAAAGTACTAAAGCTACCCATGATTAACTCTATAAATTGAACTAAATTTAAGAATATCCCCCATAATAGCTGTACTCTTATTGACTTGCATCTGACATGCTTCCTTGAGTGGGAAAAGAAGGGGTAGAGTTATAGTCAGTATGCTTATAGAAACAGCACCTTTTCATAGGAGTGTGTCATATACATAAATGTTAGAATATCATCTGGTATGTGCATTTCTTTCAGAAAAAATGCTGATAATTAATGCTTTAGACAACTGATCTCCAAAATGTTTATAAGCTTCCATAGCTTTTTTTTTCAGCATGCACCTTGCTTGGCCTGAGTTCTCCAAAATAAAGAAAAAAACAAGAGTCTAAGACAATGCCTTCCATGCAGGAAGTTTATTTTGGGAAATGATTCCACTAAGGGGAACAGGAATACGGACTAGGAAGAGGAAAACAGGGAAGGGGCAAAGTCCAATACAAAGGTGTATAATTGGTATGGCTACCACTGAGGGCCAATGAGGTCCATCATGCTGGGGCCCCTGTGAGCAGCCATAAACAGAACACACTTCACAGTTGTCTGCCTGAGATGTGAGAAAGGGAAAGATTTATCCATTGGCTTCTGGATCCCACTGAGGCAAGTCCTTTACACTTACAGATTTGTGCATGCTTGAGAATGGCTGGAAAGAAGGCCCAGAATAATAAGTGAGAAACATATGGTGCAGTTGAAGCATGCAGCTGAGCAGCTGACATGTTACACTTGTGCCCAGCTGGTTGTCATATCACAGATAGAGTACAAAGGTGGGCCAAGAATATGTGAGTCAAGGTACAAGAGGGTTCTACGCACACAGCCAGTGTATGTGTATTTATATATAAATTTATATGTTACTTTAAAACCATATTAAACATTAGTAAAGCTTATTCCATTCTGGTTTTTTGTAAAAATCAATGTAAATATAAGTCTTAATATTTTCTTCCTATTGCCTAATGAATTGTCTTGATAGCCTGTAGATTGCATATAGTTTACTTTGGAGACCACCGATCTATATTATTCAATATTCTTTTTGAATAATTTTGAGTAAGTTTTACCTCAGTGCTTCATGCTTAAAAAACAAAAAAACAAAAAAAACCTGAAAATGGAAATCCAGTTAAAAAGCTTAATTGAATTAGACTGTTGACTTCTCTCCTCATGTGATAACCAGTAGTAATTAATCCCTCCCCTCTAGCTGAAAATAATAACGATCTTTTTGAGGAAGCAGGGCATAGTATAGTGGTTCTCAAACTTGAGCGTGCATCAGAATCAAATGCAGGACCTGTGAAAATACAGATTCCTAGGCCTCAACCTCAGAGGTGAGATTCAGCAGGTCTGGGGTGAGGCCCTGGAATCTGGAAGAGGCAGGCTCTGTTGGTTGGGGAGGAAAGAGAAGCACTCTTTGAGAACCACTGGCCTTTGTGCTGCTGTTAGCTCTTTCGTGGAAGTGCATGGAAGAACGAAAGAGACATGGCCTCATAGGTCTGAACACCAACATGCAGGGCTGTGTACCACAGCATTGGGCCACCAGGCAGAGTGTCCAGGGAGTGGAAAACCTCTGCAGTCTCTCCCATGTCTTTTACAAAAATAGGATGTTATGGGTTGAACTGCATCCCTCAGAAAGCTATGTTGACATCCTAGCCCCCAGTACCTGTGAATGTGACCTTATTTGGAAATAGGATCTTTGCAGACACGATTAGTTAACATGAGGTCCTACTGGAGTAGTGTGAGCCCTAATCCAATATGACTGGTATCCTTATAAGAAGAGGAGAGGAGACACAGACAGACACAGAGGAAGATGGCCATGTGAAGACAGAGGTGGAAACTGAGGTTATGCTGCCACAAGCAAAGGAATACCAAGGACTGCCAGCCACCACCTCTAGGCAGAGGCAAGACAGGATTCTACTCAGAGTCCAGAGGGACCATGGCCCTACTGACACTCTGATTTTGGACTTGTAGCTTCCAGGACTGTGAGAAAATAAATTTCTGTGGTTTAAACCACTCACTTTGTGGTACTTTGTCACAGCAGCACCAGGAACCTAACATATAGGAGAATAAAGCCTCCCAATTGTCCTATAGAGCTCAGGTAAACGTTTTCAATTTTAGAGTTCAAAATATTCCATACTGTCCAGTCTGACAGCAATATTTTCAACTCTAAATTTTCTTTAAAATGTCATTATTCATCTTAAAATTTTTATCATGTTGATTTGCTCATCTACTAATGTATGCTGCTTAAGTAGTAGTTTAAATGTAAATTTTAATGAATACTATGAATCAGTGCCTAATTTGCACATTTTGTTAATTACCTGTGGTTTGGGATATCCATCCAAGATGTTCCCTATTACCCTAGATAATTAAGAGTTGACCTATTTTCCAATTTTTGCAGCTCAAGTAGAATGAATTCAAGTCAATTTTCTTTCCTAATAGAAAAACCATCATTTATTTAAATAGTCCATCAGACATAATTGGAATATAAAATCTTGGGATGAAAATTAACTTTCAGAGGTCATATAGTCCATCCCCCTACCCTTGGGTAGTGTCAAGCTAGCTAGAGAATATATTCCATATTTAAAAACCTATTTGTAAGATGTAGCCAAGATTGTGCACCAGCATAAGGAGTGACCTGTTTCTCCCTCCTCGCTATTTGAGTCCTTGTCCTAAAGAAAGCTCAGTCATAGCAGTTGCCAATATTCACACAGGTAAGCTTGTGAGCAAATACACCCAGAGGCAGCATACAAACACCCTCACTCGCAAAGTCTTGCCAATGAAGTTGCATCCAGCAGCGAGGGAACTCCCCTCCAAAATTCTCCTCCTTAGGTGCAATTCATGGACTTTTTATGCCTAGTGCAGTATCAGGAATTCCCCTTTGATATTTCTCCCCTATTCAAAAAAAGGAAAAAGAAGGTTGAACTTTAGATTGTAGGTCAGTTTAGAAATTTAAAGGATTCTGGAGCAGCTTTGCTGTAGACTCTTCCCTGGCTTGGTAATGGGAAATTTTTTTGAACCTATCATGCTCTTGTCTATAACCCTCTTTTTGTTAAGGACTTTAGATCCACATGGAGGAGTGGTTATTTAAGAACTTCTCTCAGTTCTTCCTCAAGGCAGTAAAGTCAATTTCTGAATCACTGTACCCCTGAGTTTTCTTACAAACCTCTTGCAACCCTTTATCTTGGAACCTGCCTGTGGCATTATTTACCTCTTCCTGTCCATGCCCAGCAAATCATTTCCACATATAACAAGTTCACCTTCTAGAATGCAGAGGTTTCCTCTTGCCCTTCTTCCATTTGAGCCAACTACTCCTACTTGACGCCCTCTGCTTGCTCAGAACCCTGACTCTCAAAGACTAGTCCCAGCCTAGGGCAGACTAGACTCAGACAGCCTCTGCCTTAATATTCAGCTACATATTAAGTGCTGGTGCTCTGAGTCTGCCCTTCAGTTTGCCTACCTAGGTCCTGCTCTTACCTCCCAGACACTTTATCCAGGTCCCTGACACTTTGCAGCCTGGGCCTTTATCACTGACTTACTGGACTCAGGACTTTGCTACCTCAGACCTAGAGTCACTCTTGCTTAAGTTGAATTTGCTGGATTTAGAACTAACCATCTGACTTAAATATCTACTCTTGTCCTTTCCAGTCAGGCATATTTACTTATCTTGACCCTTTCTTACTTGTCTTATCACATTGCCACTAAGCTGCCAGTGAACCAATACATTTCCTAATTTCTGAACTACTGAAATGTCCTTCTTGCAACCTAAATATTCTACAGACCATAGTTAAATTCATTGTTTATGGCCACCATTCCAATCAGATCATTCTGCCATTCACTTCTGGTACTACGAATAGCACAAGCTTCATTTCCCCAAATTTCCTTGATTCCAGTCAACAAATATTTACTACCTACAATATGCTACCTACTACATCCTTGAAAACAAGGGAAACCCTCAGTCAGATGGATGGACACAATAGCCATAACAATGGGCTCAAACATATCAAAGATCATGAAGATGGCACATTTTGTTCTGTTATACATAAGGTCTCCAGGAGTCGGAGTGACTTGATGACTTGATGGCAACTAATGATAACAACAACAAGCTAAGCACTGACCAACACAAAGATAAAAAAAGTAAGTGGAGAAGAAAGGTATGTAAACAAATATAAACAAACAATCTTAGTGTGGTGGGATGCCTCTGTAGTAAAAGTCTGTACCTAGTGTCATGGGAGTGTAAAAGAGGGAAGACTTTGCTCTGCCTGGGAGAAATAAAGGGTCAACAAAGATAATGTTGGAAGTGGGTTTTGAATGGGATCAGAGATAAGACAGTGACAGTTAACAGAATACAAATAACCTTTACCCCCTCCCCCCACAAATACATTTAAAGCATAGGTGGCAAGTTCTGATCCAGGGTAAAATCATTGACTCTTTGGACAAAAATATCAGTTCATCTTCTTACATCCCTGTGGCGCCTCCTTCTGATTCTCCCATTTCTGTCTTCAAACTACAGTTTAAAAAATTTCATATTCTTAGAACTACATCATTCTGCTCTTCATCCTATATACTTTGCTCCTATAACTGAAGTACCAAATCACTCTATAATATCACCCGTTGCCTCCACTATTTCAAGGTCTATGAAGGCAGGGATTGTTGTCTATTCTGTTCACTGCTGGATGCCCAGCATTTAGAACAGTACCTGCCTGGCACTTAGCTGATTCTCAATAAATATTTGTTAAATAAGTTGATTGCATTATTATGATTTATTTTTCTCACAGTCAGCACAAACATCTAAAACCATATTGTTTGTTTATTTATTTCTTTACTTATTTAATGTCTGTCTAACCTGACCAGTAAGTAAGCTCCATTACCTAGTTCATCTCTTAATCTCCCAGGTCCAGATGGTAGTACATATTCAGTAAATAACTTTGGAATTAATACATAATTAATCATGTCTCATCTCACACCAACTCAGACCATCTTCTAATCTCCTTTCTTGTAATTATTGTATGTAATCATAAACTCTTATTTATTACTATTAGTGCTTCTATTTTCTCTTCCTCAATAAACAGAAAATTCCTTGAAGGCTGGAAATGCGCTTAGTTTTAACTTCCACAATTACGGTTATCTTATTGATATATTTTCTTCACTTGACCTCCAGGACAAGTCTGTGCGACCAGGTGGCTGAGGACCCACAAGATGCTAAGGGTTAGATCCGGTCCTCATTTAGAACCAGGCAAGGGCCCAGCACCCTCGGGGCTTCTTCACCTTGGTGGGCCCAAAGGGACAGGAAGTGCGAATATTCAAGTGTGGCAGCTATTTCTTCCTATTGTTCCCTTCCACACTCTCTGTTTTAAAGTCCCTTGGCTCAACTGAGCCTCAGCTTCCTCCAGTGAGGCTACCACAGACCTGCCCTGAAACCCACCCTGAGCTTGCTGCTCCATGAGCACGGGTGCCTGCCAGCAACTGCTAAAGTTGTTCTCCACCTGAACTAGGGAAAGAAAACCAGGAAATTAGAAACATCATCTCGAAACCAGGAAAGGCAACAAGTATTCCCATCATGATGGCAAAGGAAAGTACCAGAAGCATCCAGCAGGAATGTACATAATCAACATGTCTCAGAAGGGGAGAAATGAAGCTGATTAACTGACAGTTTTGACTATGTAGAAAATTATGTTTAGGGGCATTTTACAAAATTATAGCAGGGAGTGGGAGGTCCCTGTTTTAGGATGAAATAAAGGAAGCTAAAGAAAAAGTTAACTGTAGAAGAAAAATGAAAATGTTGTACATGAACTATAGTGAAAAGCAATTCCCCTATCTACAAAAATCCTCACAGCAAACATCATACTCAATGGTTAAATATTAAAAGCATTCTCCCTGAAAGTAGGAAGGAGACAAAGGTGTTTGCTATCACCTCAGCTGTTCAGTTTTGAACTGGAAATCCTAGCCAATAAAGTAATGTAAGGAAAAGAAATAAAAGACATAAGGATTGAAGGGAAAACATATTATTGACATTATGTGCAGACAAACATAATTGTGTCTATAGAAAATCCAGAAGAATTACAGGTAAAATATTAGCATTAATAAGTGAATTTAAGAAAATCTCTGGATACAAAGTCAAAATACAAAAACAAATTAGTTTTCTATGTACTAGCAACAAACAATTGGAAAATAATAACATTTTAAAAAGTCTACCTTTTACAATAGGATAAAAAAAATCACTAGGAAAAATCTAATGAAAGTGATGATACAAGACTTCTACCTTGAAAGCATTGCTGAGAAAAATGAAAGATGACCTATATAGATGGTAAAATATACCGTATTTGTGAATTAGAAAATAAATTATAACTTTTGGATCTCCCCAAATTGATCCGTAGATTAAATGCAATTCCAATTAAAATCCCAGTAGGTTTGTGTTGTTGTTGATATTGACAAACTGACTTCAAAATTTATATGGATATACAGAGGCCTAAGAATATTCAAGACAAGCTTGAAGAAGAATAAAGTTAGAAGATTTATCAGATAACATTGGCTAATATTAAGTCACAGTCATTAGTACAGTGTGGGATGAATGCAATTAAGATAGCATGGAGTAGAAGGATAGACAAATGGAAAAATGAAACAAAATAGAGTCCAGAAAATAGAGACCAAACATACAGTTAATGTACACAGTTACTGCAGTGCAGTGAGAAAAGATGTATTCACTCAAAGAAAAAAAAAAAGAAACCACCAAACAGGATAAATTGAAAATGTATCATAGAACAAGAAGCTGCTTTGGGATCTGCCTTCGTAAACTGCAGACAAATTGTGGTTTTTGATCCAAAGAAAGGAACTCATTGCATTTGCCTTGTTTTTAAGTCTGTCTCATTCCTTGGCAAATTCTAGCAGTTCTAAAATTTATCTGCTCTTCTTCTAACGCATTCCTGGTGATACTAGAAGAAATACTATTTATTTTTTAGAATAGTACTTAAAGCGTAAATGTGTAAAAATCTGAAACATTCACTTCAGTGTGTAGCAAGAGTCTTACTTTATTGTGTCTTTCTGAAAATAACACTATCATCCACTCACTTTAGTTTAATTTAATAAAACTACATTTTCCTGTTATTTAAACTATTTATTAAAGTAATAAGAAAAGTTCCTTCATTCCAAATTTAAGGTCCAGGAAAGAATGGTTTCTGTTCTTCTCATCCCACTCCTGGTGAATTCCCAATCATATTAAACACTACTTTGAGACTGTTTCAAAAAAAGTGTAGACCCCCAAAAAAGCATACACAGTTTAAATGTTTCTGATTTTCCTCTACTCATACAGTTAACTTGGAAACCCTCATGAATCTCTGCATATTTCAAACTCTAGTATGTACTACAGTGCCATGTCCCTGCAGGCATTCAATAAATGTTAATTGAATTGAATTGAAATTTAATTTGAAGCCTGTGAGAGAACTAAATTTTCCACTTTTTTTTGGTAGCTTTTTGCTTTACACCAAGGAGTCTTTCCATGAATGTATTGTAAATTAATTTTAGAATTCAATGTTTAAATGAAGGAAAACAACTTAATACACAGCTTGAAAAAGCTGAAAATAAAAAGTCTTCCTGTGATAATTAAACTGCTTTAGTACCTTTGCAATAATTCTCTTCAACAGAAAATCGAATGGATAATAGTCTATGTATTCAGCATATCCTAGATGTTGCAGTAATAGCTCTTTTAAAATGTGTTCTGAAGGGAACTGCTACTGACTATTTCATCAATTCACATTAACAGTTTTGTTAGTGAATATTCATGGAGTCTTGTGCAACCAACTGCATTTATAAAGGCCAATAACTACTCAAATTATCTTTGACTTAATCTGAAATGGTAATGACAGGCCTTTAGCCCTTTTCCCGATGGTACAGAGACTGTTTCCTCTACCTTTTTAACTTATTTTTGATGAGTGCTTCTTCATTTTCCAGAACTAATCATCTGCCCGCATGAAATAGAAGATGAACTGAACCTGACAAAGAAGCCCTGAATATCCAGAGACTGTTGACTAAGACATCTCCTCCCTAGCTCTTCCAGGCCCAGTTTCTGGATCCACAAATCTATTGCTTCTCCTCCTTCAGGTATCAGGGAAAAACAGGAGGGAGGGAAAGTATTCTTGCATAGAAAGTAGAAGGATGGGGTGGTGGGATCCTGCATGGCCCTCTAAGGATGTGAATATGGCAAAAATTGGGCTAGACAGAATTTCCCACACTGAATTTTATGGTTTCAAACCAACATAAAATGCCAAATACAGAAGAAGGCTATTTTCTCCGCCATGGGTAGTACACATGCCCAGGAGAAAGAATTAGGCATTCTTTATATAATCTTAAGTAACACAATAAGAACAATCTGTGACTTGTAGAAGGAATAGAAAGAAAAATCTTAGTTAGATTCCTACCACTTTTACAGGATTTCTTATAAATATCATCCAGACACTTATTGCTTCATATAGAGAAAAATGCCCAAATGTATATGTAATTGAGATGTGTTCATAACTCTGTGGGTGGCCTCTCTTCTTATCTCAAGCCCACTGAAAGCGGGCCTTAAAAGCAATCCAATTGCACAAACCATTAGTGAGTGTTTCAGATTTACTAAAAAATGAGTGAGAAGTCTGGAATATAGTTACATGGCATACTATATGGAAAAACAATTTTTAAAACCCATATTAAACAGCTCTATGGTCTCCTCCTGTGGTAGCCAGCCTCCAGGATGGCCCCCAGTGGTCCTCCAACCCAGTCAAACTTTTAGATGACTGCAGCTTCAACCAGCATATGACTGCAGCTGCATGAGAGGCCCCATGTGAGAACTGCTGAGCTTAGCCTTTCCTGAATTCCTGTCCCACAGAATTTATGATCGTAATAAATGATTATTTTATGTAACTAAAGTTTTGAGAAAGGAGCCCTGGTGACACAGTGGTTAAGCACTCAGCTGCGAACCAAAAGGTTGACGGTTCGAACCCACCAGCTGCTCCACAGGAGAAAGATGTGGCAGTCTGCCTCCATAAAGATTTATAGCCTTGGAAACCCCATGGGGCAGTTCTACTCTGCCCTATACGGTCGCTATGAGTCAAAATCCAATAGACAGCAATGTTTTGTTCGTTTGTCTTGTTTTAAGCTTGAAGTAATTTGTATGCAGCATTAGGTAAGTGGAAAACTTCCTGTCTCCTTCTTCTCTGGCTGCCACCTTAGTCTCCCTCTTCACCTTTACCTCACAGTTTTTATACACCTTTTTCTGCCTCCTGAGTCTTCAGAAGTAATACTACTCCTGCCCACTAACCTATCCAGCTATCTCTGACTTTTTTTATGCAGAATAATTTAGCTGTCTCATCCCTTCCCTTTTCTCAACAGACACATCTACCCTTTCTTTTTTTTTAAATTTATTTATTGTGCTTTTGGTGAAAGTTTACAGCTGAAATTAATTTCTCATACAAAAATTTATACACATATTGTTATGTGACCCTAGTTGCAATCCATATAATGTGATCGCACACTCCCCCTTTCCACCTGGGTTTCTCATGTCCATTCACCCAGCTCCTATGCGTTTCTATCTTCTCATCCCGCCTCCGAACAGAAGCTGCCCATTTAGTCTCATGTGTCTATTTGAACTAAGAAGCACACTCTTCACGAGTAATTATTTTATGTTTTATAGTCCAGTTTAATCTTTGCCTGAAGAGTTGGCTTCAAGAATGGTTATAGTTCTGGGTTAACAGAGATTCCGGCGACCATGTCTTTGGGGATTCCTCTAGTCTCAGTCAGACCATTAAGTCTGGTGTTTTTACTAGAATTTGAGTTCTGCACCCTACCTTTCTCTTGCTCCATCAGGGACCCTCTGTTGTATCCCCTGTCAGGGCAGTCATTGGTGGTAGCCAGGTTCCATCTAGTTCTTCTGGTCTCAGGCTGATGGAGTGTCTGGTTTATGGGGCCCTTTATGTCTCTTAGGATAATATTTTCCTTGCATCTTTGGTGTTCTTCATTCTCCTTTGCTCCAGGTGGGTTGGGACTAATTGATGCATCTTAGATGGCTGCTCGCAAGCTTTTAAGACCCGAGACACCACTCACTGAAGTGGGATGCAGAACATTTTCTCAATAAACTTTGTTAGGCCAATTGAGCTAGATGTCCCCTGAAACTATGCTCCCCAGACCCCCACCCCTGCCACTCTGTCCCTTAAAGTATTTGGTTTTGTTCAGTAAACTTCTTGGCTTTTGGTTTAGTCCAGTTGTGCTGACTTCCCCTGTATGTGTGTTGTCCTTCCCTTCACCTAAGATAATTCTTGTCTACTATCTAGTAAGTGAATTCCCCTTTCCCTCCTCCCTACCCTCGTAACAATCAATGAATGTTTTCTTCTGTGTTTAAACCTTTTCTTGAGTTCTTATAATAGTGGTCTCATACAGTATTTGTCCTTTTGCAACTGACTAATTTCACTCAGCATAATGCCTTCCAGATTCATCCATGTTGTAAGATGTTTCACGGATTCATCATTGCTGTTTATCATTTCCTAGTATTACATTGTGTGTATATACCATAATTTGTTTATCCACTCATCTGTTGATGAGCACCTAGGTTGTTTCCATCTTTTTGCTATTGTGAACAGTGCTGCAATGAACCATAGGTGTGCATATATCTATTTGAGTGATGGCTCTTATTTCTCCAGGATATATTCCAAGAAGTGGAATTGCTTGATTGTATGGTAATTCTATTTATAGCTTTTTAAGTAAGCGCCACATTGATTTCCAAAGTGGTTGTACCATTTTACATTCCCACCAGCAGTGTATAAGCATTCCAGTTTCTCCACAACCTCTCCAGCATTTACTGTTCTGTGTTTTTTGGATTAATGCTAGCCTTGTTGGGGTGAGATGGTATCTCATTGTAGTTTTGATTTGCATTTCTCTAATGGCTAATGAGTCGGAATCAACTCAAAGGCAACGGTTTAGGTTTATTTTTGAAATGGCTAATGATCGTGAGCATTTCCTCATGTATCTGTTAGCCACCTGAATGTCTTCTTTGGTGAAGTGCCTGTTCATATCCTTTGCCCATTTTTAAATTGGGTCACTTGTCTTTCTGTTGTTGAGGTTTTGCAGTATCTTGTAGATTTTAGAGATTACACCCGGATCAGATATGTTGTAGTCAAAAATTTTTCCCAGTATGTAGTTTGTCTTTTTACTCTTTTGGGGAAGCCTTTGATGAGCTTAAGTGTTTCATTTTTAGGAGCTCCCAGTTATCTATTTTCTCTTCTGGTGTTTGTGCATTGTTACTTATGGTTTGTATTCTGTTTATGCCATGTATTAGGGCTCCTAGTGTTGTCCCTATTTTTTCTTCCAAGATCTTTATCATTGTAAATTTTATATTTAGGTCTTTGATCCATTTTGAGTGAGTTTTTGTACATGGCGTGAAGTATGAATCTTGTTTCATTTTTTGAAGATGGATATCCAGTTATGCCAGCACCATTTGTTAAAGAGACTGTTTTTCCCTATTTAACGGACTTTGGGCCTTTGTCAAATATCAGCTGCTCATAGGTAGATGAATTTGCATCTGGATTCTCAATTTTGTTCCATTGGTCTATGTGTCTGTTGTTGTACCAGTACCAGGCTGTTTTGACAACCATGGCGGTATAACAGGTTCTAAAATCAGGTAGTGTGAGGCCTCCCACTTTGTTCCTCTTCTTCATTAGTGCTTTACTTATCCAGGGCCTCTTCCCTTTCCATATGAAGTTGGTGATCTATTGCTCCATCACGTTAAAAAATGCTGTTGGAATTTGGATCGGTATTGCATTGTACCTGTAGATTGCCTGGGGTAGAAATGACATTTTCACAATGTTGTGTCTTCTTATCCTTGAGCAAGGTATACCTTTGCACTTATGCAGGTCTTTTTTGGTTTCTTGCAGTAGTGTCTTGTAGCTTTCTTTGTATAGGTCTTTTACGTCTCTGGTTAGATATATTCCTAAGTATTTTATCTTCTTGGGGGCTATTGTAAATGGTATTGATTTGGTGATTTCCTCTTCGAAGTTCTCTTTGTTGGTGTAGAGGAATCCAACTGATTTTTGTATGTTTATTTTGTATCCTGATACTTTGCTGAAATCTTCTATTAGTTTCAGTAGTTTTCTCGTGGATTCTTTGGGGTTTTCTGTGTGTAAGATCATATCATCTGCAAAGAAGGGTATTTTTACTTCTTCCTTACCAAGTTGGATGCCCTTTATTTCTTTTTCTTGCCTCACTGCTCTGGCTAGGACCTCCAGCAAAATGTTGAATAAGAGTGGTGATAAAGGGCATCATTGTCTGGTTCCTGTTCTCAAGGAGAATGCTTTGAGTCTCCATTTAGAATTATGTTGGGTGTTGGTTTTGTATAAATGCGCTTTATTACGTTGAGAAATTTTACTTCTATTCCTATTTTGCTGAGAGTTTTTATCAGGAATAGGTGTTGAACTTCGTCAAATGCCTTTTCTGTGCTGATTGATAACATCATGTGGTTTTTTTCTTTAGTTTTATTTACGTGGTGGATCAATTGATTTTCTAATGTTGAACCATCCTTTCATCCCTGGTGTGAATCCCACTTGGTCATGATATATTCTTTTTTTGATATGCTGTTGGATTCTATTGGCTAAAATTTTGTTGAGAAGTCTTGCATCTATGCTTATGAGGGATACTGGTCTGTGGTTTTCTTTTTTTGCAGCGTTTTTACCTGGCTTTGGTATCAGGGTTATGCTGGCTTCATAGAATGAATTCAGAAGTATTCTTTCCTTTTCTATGCTCTGAAATAGCTTGAGTAGTACTGGTA
>NW_004443979.1:17433939-17449001 GCF_000243295.1 Trichechus manatus latirostris
GATGTTCTGTCCTTCACTGAAAGTGGTGTGTTGAAGTCTCCTACTATTATTTTGGAGCTGTATATCTCTTTTCAATGCTATTAGAGTTTCTTTTTATGTATTTTGAAGGCCTGTTGTTGGGTGGGTAAATATTTATTACGGTTATGTCCTCCTGGTGTATTGACCCTTTAATCATTATATAGTGTCCTTCCTTATCGTTTGTGGTGGATTTTGTTTGAAAGTCTATTTTGTCAGAGATTAATATTGCCACTCCTGCTCTATTTTGGTTGTTGTTCACTTGATATATTTTTTTTCCATCCTTTGAGTTTTAGTTTGTTTGTGTCTTTAAGTCTAAAGTGTGTCTCTTGTAGGCAGCATATAGACAGATCATGTTTTTTTATCCAATCTGCCACTCTCTGTCTCTTTATTGATGCAGTTAGTCCACTTACATTCAGTGTAATTATTGATAGGTATGAGATCAATGCTGTCATTTTGATGTCTTTTTTTGTGTGTTACCTACAGTTTCTTTGTTCCATTTAATTTTTTGTGCTAAGTTGTTTTTCTTTATGTATTTTCATCTTTTTCATTCTTGTTGATTTTGTATTTGCTGAGCCTTTATGTTTTTCTTTCTTTCTTTCTTTTTTTGATGTGTAGGATTGTTAGTTTCCTTTGTGGTTACCTTAATATTTATCCCCATTTTTCTAAGTTTAAACCAGTCTTTTATTTCTTTATATTGCCTTGACATCCTCTCGATATGCAAATTCTATGACTATATTATTTATTCCCTGTTCTTTGTTTAAATGTTGTCATCTTTTACATATTGACATCTCTGTTTCCTTATTTTCAGTGTTTTTGCCTTTATTTATTTTTGTGACCTCCTTATCTAGGTTGATATCTGGTTGCTCTGCCCTGTATTCTAGTCCTGGGCTGTTGCCTGATTTATTGCTTCTCTAACTAGAAGACTCCCTTTAGTATTTCTTGTAATTTTGGTTTGGTTTTTACAAATTCCCTTAACTTCTGTTTACCTGGAAATGTGCTAATTTCACCATCATATTTGAGAGACAGTTTTACTGTATACATAATTCTTGGCTGGCAATTTTTTTTTTCCTTCAAGGCTTTATATACGGCATCCCATTGCCTTCTTGCCTGTGTAGTTTCTGCTGAGTAGTCAGAGCTTAGTCTCATTGACTCTCCTTTGTAGATGACTTTTATTTATCCCTAGCTGATAAAATTCTCTGTTTATCTTTGGTTTTGGTAAGTTTGATTATAATGCGTCTTGGTAACTTTCTTTTGGGATCTACCCTGGGTGGGTTTCGATAAGCTTCTTGGATAGATATCTTCTCATCTTTCACAATATCAGGGAAGTTTTCTGCTAACAAGTCTTAAACAATTCTCCCTGTATTTTCTGTTATCCCGCCCTGTTCTTGTACTCCAGTCACTCATAGGTTATTCCTATTGGGTACAGTCCCACATAATTCTTAGTGTTTCTTCATTTTTTTTAATTCTTTTGTCTGACTTCTCCTCAGATAAATTGGTGTCAAGTGATTTGTCTTCAGTCTCACTAATTCTGACTTCCATTGCCTCAATTTTGCTCCTATGACTTTCTGTTGAGTTGTCTAATTCTGAAATTTTATTGTTAATCTTTGGATTTCTATTTGCTATCTCTCTGTGGAGTCTTGCAGCCTGTTAAATTTGTCATTATGCTCTTATATAACCTTCTTATGTTCCTCTGTTGTTTTGTCTGTGTGTTCCTTGGCTTGCACTGCATTTTACATGATCTCCTTCCTGATCTCTTGACCAAAAAAGAAAAAACAAAAACAAAACCCGTTGCCATTGAGTCGATTCCAACTCATAGCAACACTACAAGACAGAGTAGAACTGCCCCATAGGGTTTCCAAGGAGTGCCTGGTGGATTCAAACTGACGACCTTTTGGTTAGCAGCTGTAGCTCTTAACCACTATGCCACCAATCTCTTGAAGAGCTCTGTATTTTAATCTTTTGAATTCTACCTCTGATAATTCCAAGACCTTCTCTTCCTCTGAGAGATTTCTTGGTTCTTTGTTTTGGTCCCTTGCTGAAGCCATCATGGTCTGCCTCTTTATGCGATTTGATATTGACTGTTGTCTCTGAACTACCAATAAGTTATTATATTTATTTTATGTTTGCTTATTGTGTCCTAGCGTCTTGTTTTGTTTTGTTTTGATATGCCCAAATAGGCTGGTCATGTAAGCTACTTTGATTATTGGCATCTTTGAAGCTCTCATGTCCTGTCACCATGTGCTTAGATCTGTTACTTAGTATGTGAACCCAGGAGTCCATTTACTTTTCTTGTGTGGATTCAGCTCATGTGTCCAGATCATCACTCACTGAGTGTGTGGCGCATGCTCTCACTTACAGTCCTCGACAGGCAGAGCTGTGTAGGGGTGATTGGAGTAGGCACAGGTATCTGGCTGCAGTAGGGGGTTATGTGCTGAGCAAGGTAGGGGTCTGATGGCTGCTCCTGAGTGCCTTGGTGGAAGGCATGTCCCTGTTCCCTAGAGTTCATAGGTGGGTGGGTTTTGCAGCCAGACTTTGGGCACCCAATACTGTTGGCTATAAGGACTGGGAGCATCACTTATTCTCAGACCCCTGCTGTGGGTGGCTAGGTGGAGTGAGTGTAGCCACCAGTTCTCAGGCCCCTAATGTGGGTAGGGAGGACCCCGCTTAATGGGCTGGGTGGTGTCAAATGTCATGGATCTGCCCCGTCCCCTTAGCTGTTGCAGTTGAAAATAGGCTTCAGGCATATACCCTGTTGTACTATGCTAATGAGGGCCTATACTGTTGAAATGGGCCCACACAGGTCTAGGCAGGGGTGAAAGGCTTTCAAAGTCTGTGGACCCCTCATGCCTGTGCCTAGGCAAAAGGGCCATGCTTACCCTGAGTTCCTGGATTAGGGGATGTCTTAGTCATCTAGTGGTGCTATAAGAGAAATACCACAAGTGGATGGCTTTTAGCAAGATAAATTTATTCTCTCACAGTATAGTATGCTACAAGTCGAAATTCAGGGTGTCAGCTCCAGGGGAAGGCTTTCTCTCTCTGTCGGCTCTAGAGGAAAGTTCTCATTGTCATCAATCTTCCTCCAGACCTGGAGCTTCTCTGCGCAGGAACCTCGGGTCCAAACAGGCTCTGTTCCCAGTGCTTCTTTCTTGGTGGTATGAGGTCCTCAACTCTCCGCTTGCTTCCTTTTCCTTTTATCTCTTGTAAGATAAAAGGTAGTACAGGCCACACTCCAGGGAAGCTCCCTTTACATTGGATTGGGATGTGACCTTAGTAAGGGTGTTACAAGCTCACCCTAAACCTCTTTAACATAAAATTACAATCACAAAATGGAGGACGACCACACAATACCAGGAATCATGGCCTAGCCAAATTGATACCTACATTTTTGGGGGGACATAATTCAATCCATGACAGGTGAGCTGACAGATTATTTTTTCCTGTTTGTTAATTTGTTCCCTCTCCAAAGCTGGGAGAATGGCTCAGGGCCCACAACGGGTCCCACTTCCAGCCTAGGGGGTGCAGCAATTGCTGAAGCCGGACCAGGACCAGAGCAGAGCGGGTGAATGGGAGACAGGTACTTTCCAGAGGGGGAAGGTTGTTTCGATCCAGCACGGTAGGTTAGATGCTTCCACTTAACGTTTGAAGATTCAGTGCTGCTTTTCGTTGGTTTCAGAGGCTTGTGCAGACTCTCCACTGCTCGTTTTTTCCCAGTGTGGAAAACGCCTCCGGAGTGCTACTGCTTGCCTTAGCCCTTGCAGGGCTGCTGATCCAGCCTGCAGGGTGATGGCCAGGTCAGCTCTGGCAAATTCTCATTGCTTCTGAACTATCTCTTTCCCCCTGTTGCTCAGTCAGACTCCTCAACTTTGTCTTTGATGTTCAGGGTCCTAGATTGTCATATATAAACAATTTATTTGTTTTTTCGGGTGTTTATTATAAGAGGGACCACAGGAAGTGTCTGACTGCTCCATCATCTTGGCCCCGCCTCTACCCTTTCTTTTAATAGTAGTTTCCTTTCTTTTTAAGAGGAGTTCTTGAGTGGTGCAAATGGTTAATGGGCTCAGCTCTAACTAAAAGTTTGGAGGTTCAAGTCCACCCAAAGGCACCTTGGAAGAAAGGTGATCTATTTATGCCATGAAACATTTACAAGAATGTTCATTTTTCTATTTGTATAACAGTTTAAAAAACTAGAAGCAAACTATCAGTGGTAGCCGGTTAAAGTATTAAACACAGGCAAATAGAATACTATGCAACCATTGAAGGAGAATTGGCCATATCTATTTGTGCTGGTAAGGAGCCCTGGCGATGCATTGGTTAAATGCTCAGCTGCTAACCAAAAGGTCGGTGGTTCAAACCCATCAGCCACTCTGTGGGAGAAAGATGTGGCAGTCTGCTTTCTTAAGGATTATAGCCTTGGACACCCTGTGGGGCAGTTCTACTGTGTCCTGTAGGGTCACTATGAGTCAGAATTGACACCAAGGCAACAGTTATTTGTGCTTATATGTAGACATCTCCCATACATGGTATTTAGTGAAATCTGATGCAGAATAGTAATATCCAGCCTGTGACATTTTTAAAGTATATATATGTAATATACAGGTGGGTTTGTGCCTCAAAATCTGTCTGGAAATTGACTTTGGGTAGAAAGACTAATTTGAATTTTTTTATCTTTCTGTTCCATTTAAATATTCAGCATATACCAGTAGGTATAACTTTAGTTGAACATGAAAAATCAGAAATGATTCCAAAAGTAACAATAGAAAACCAAGATGATGTAGCACCCACTCAAGCAATTGCTCTGAAATATAAGCCTCATTATTATTAAGGGCTGAAATATCAATCCCTCCATAGTAATAAAGGATTCTCCAGTGTTTTCTAGAAACATGGAATTGTCTGGCAATTAACTAACAACCAATAATAATCTGCAAATTAGTAGATTCATCACATGTGCAGCTTCTGCCTCCAAACTAATGATTTGTTCAATGAATGGCTGATGTCTCCATTAGAGTCTCTTTTGTTTCTAAATCGCATTTGTTGAGTTTGACAAGAGCTCCAGCATGAGTGTTTGCTGGCTGACACAGTTTAATACCTTCAAGGGTGAAAGTAGTGCTCTACAGCTGGTGGCAGTGACTGGGATAGTGTGAGAGAAAGACCCCAGATTCTGGAAGTTCAAGAGGGTTACATTGTAGAAAAACCCTATAGCTTAACTTGCTTCCCTTTGTTGGTCTGCCAATACCATTCATGCATTCATTCAGAAGTATTTACAGAGCACCTACTATGTGTATATAATGTTGTAGGTGCTGGAGATGACAAGAAACAATAAAAATCCTGCCTCATGGAGCTTTCATTCTAGTGGGGTGATAGATAAAATAAGCAATTAAAAAACAGTTAGTTTAGACTATGTTGAATGGTGCTAAGTGTGTACAGAAAATAAAATAGGAAAGGGGTGCAATTTTAAATAAGGGAGCCAAGAAAGCCCTCCCTGAGAAGGTGACCTTTGAGTGAAAATCTGAAGGAGGTGCTGGAGCAAGCCATGAAGAAATGAGAAGAGAACGTTACAGACAAAGGAAACAGCAAAGGGAAAAGCCCTTCCATGGAGGTGTGCTTGGATGCAGAACAGCAAGGAAGCAAGTGAGCAGGAATGAGGTCAGGAAATACACCTGGCTGGAAGAGGTGAATCCACACCAGGTAAGGCCTTGTAGGAACACTGGGTTTTTTGTCTAGGTAAAATGGGAAAACTTTGAAAGGTTTCAGCTGTAGAGCAACTTAATCTAACTTACATTTTTTAAAGAATCACTTTAGTTCAGTAGTTCTCAACTTGGAGTGATTCACTTCCTCTTCTAAAATCAAGGAACATTTGTCAATGTGTGGAGACATTTTGATTGTACAACTTGGCAGGGGGTTGCCATTGGAGTCCAGTGGGGAGAGACCAGAGATGCTGTTAAACATCCTATAATGCACAAGACAGCTCCTCACAACAAAGAATCGTCTGGTTCAAAATAGCAATAGTGACCAGGTTCAGAAATCCTTCATTGGGTTTCAAGTAGAATGTAGGGCAGGTATGGGGAGAAAGAAGGAAATGCAGACAGGAGGTTATTGATATAAACTAGGTGAAAGAGCATGGCTGGATGAGAAGTGGTCAAATTCTGGGTGGTGTTCAGCATAGATTCCATATCACTTGTAAATGATTGGACTAGGTATAAGAGAAAGAGATAAATCAAAAACGAGAGCTAGGTTTTTGATCTTACTCAGACTTTCTTTCCTTGTCTTCTCCAGCCCCAGTAAACTTCACTCATCACATGTTCCAAGCCTTCCTTTCCTCCCATTAATGCTATCGTGCTCTGACCTGCCTCATGCATCTCCACATCAGGCCTTGCACACTACATTCCACAGCTCCTTTCCTAAGTCTTCAAACACTGTGCTTGTCAAGGCTTGGTCAGTCCACCCTAAGACTGCTACAACATCATTTTTCATTATATCACACTATTGATCCAGAATCCTTTGCATCCCGTATCAAATCCCCACTTAATTTCTAAACCTTCCCTTCTGTGTACCTTCCATTCCAAACATTCTGACCTTGCCATCACCTACACACAACTCACTTCATTCCCTCCCTCTCCTTCCTTACCTATAAGATGGTTTTGGAACCTCACCTATTACAAACTCTGGCTCCATCAATGCCCTTCTTTCTACAAAGCCTTCCACCACCCCCGTTGCCACTGAGTCAGTTCCAACTCACGGTGATCCCATGTGTGTCGGAGTGTTCCATAGGGCTGTCGATGGCTTTTGTTTCACCAGGCCTTTCCTTCAAGGTGCCTCTGGATGGACTCAAACCACCAACCTTTCAGTTAGCAGCAAGCACGTTAACTATCTGCATCACTCAAGGACTCCACTTCCATGATTAAGCCTGGATAATTCTGTTCATACCCCTACTAGGCAGCCCCAGGAACAAGTCCAGTTGGCTAGGTGATTGCTTGATGGACTGCTTTGAAAAATTATTGTTCTGCTTATTTCTCTGCAAATGCCAAAATGAGGCTGTAAGTTTCATAAGGAGAAAAAATATATATACTGTGTTCCTTTTGCACCCCTTCCTTTTCAATATAGTGCTCTCCATACTGGAGAAATTAATTAAATGCCTTGATTTCTTTTCTGATGAAAGAAATTCCAGTTTATATTTAATATATGAGAACGTTTTGTATGATATGAAAATAAAAGAAGACACGTGATGGTGTAGATAAATGGCTAATAAATATTTGCCTGCTTAAGGCTCACTTTCTCTATTAAAACACTGACTTTCCCACCAAAAATAAATAAATAAAATAAAAACACAATGCCAAGAGAATTATAAATTTACTTAATCAGCAGAATGCTCAACACAGAAGGGAGCAAATATTCATGGGAGAGGGCATCTCATAATGAATGTATAGACGTTAAATTAAATCTCAGTTTAGGTATTATCTGGCTAAATGAGAAGTACTACAGGTACAAGTTGACAAAGGTAAAATGCCAGTCAGCCTGCTCTAGTCTTTTTTAGTAAGCACCCTCAATTGTTTCTGTAGGCAGAATGACAATAAGCATTAGATTTTAGCAGAAGTATTGCCTCAGGTCACACCCAGCCAGTCTCCTCAGCAGGTACCATTTAATCCCAAACACACAGATGATCCTCCTGATAACCTGACCTCTCAGGTCCTGACCTCCTTTCCTCCAATTAGCTTGTCCTCCTCCTGCGGTAGCCACTCACTCCCATGGGCACACTTCAACACGGTCATTATCAACAAACATTACTTTACTGTCATGTCGCAGCCTTCTAATTGGTCTCCCTGCTTCCTCCTTGCTCCTTTACAGTCTATTCCCAACACAGCAGCCAGAGGGATAAAATTGGAGTCCATCATGTTACTCCTCTACTCAAAATGTTCCAGTGGCTCCTTGTTACTCAGAGAATAAGACCAAGTCCTGACCATCACCTCCGATGTCTTACAGGACACGGGTCCTGTTATTTCTCTGACTTCATCTACTACTACTCTCTCCCTCATTCACTCTTCTCCAACCACTCTGGCCTTCTTGGTGTTCTCCTAACATTCGCTGCACATCCATCCCAGCCTCAGGGCCTCAGTAATTGCTGTATCCTCTGCTTGCAATGCTCTTCCCCCAAATAACCTCATAGCTCATTTCCTCACCTCTTGTGGATCTTTACTTCAATGTCACATTCCCAGTGAGGCCTTCCCTGTCCACTCTATTTAATAAAGTTATACTTCCTAAAATATTTTTTTTCTCTGCCTTGTTTTATTTTTCTCTGACATATAACAGGAGTCCCACGTGGTACAAATGGTTAAGATCCTTGGCTGCTAATCAAAAGACTGGGGGCTCAAGTCCACCCAGAGGTGACTTGGAAGAAAGGCCTGGCAATATACTTCCAAAAATCAGCCATTGAAAACCTTAAGGAGCATACTACTACTCTGATACACATGGAATCACCAACAGTTGAAATTGATTTCATGACAACTGGTTTAACATTTCACTTGGACCATAATGTATTTATTATTTTTATTGTTTACTGCCTTTCTCCCTCCACTAAAATATAAGCTCCACGAGGGAAGAGACTTTTGCATCTTTTGTCCACTTCTATATCCTCAACATTCGAACAATGCCTTATGGGGGCTTAAGTAATTGTTGAATAGATGTTATCTGCAGCACCAGCACCTGCACCCATGCTATGCGCTACACACATGCTTATATGCATACACACATAAAATGGGACCAGAGCTGCATTGATGGAAGGGCACAAGCCTTCAAAAACCTCCCTTATTCCTCTGTCTCAGCTTTCTGCTGAGTTTGCACCTTAATTCAAAAGCTATGGAAATTGTACCTGCATAAAGGACAAAATGACCAGCAAGTCAAGCTCCCACTCTCTGTTGGTTCATTTATTTAGGTATACTCCACTCACTTGGGACCCCTGAGGTTTCTGGACACTCACATCTCCTCTAACTGTTCAAAGAATAAAGTTTCAAACCTGTGCTACCAGAAATCCAAGTAGCATCCTGATCTACTTGATAAAAAGAAATAACTAGCTTTATCTGTGATAGGATATGAAATTGACTTTTATGCATTACTCATTCAACCTTGAATTGAATTTTGACAGGCTCTGCAGTGTATTAAATTGCTCCCGCAAGGTTGAGAAGTGTACATTCCTTATTAAATGTGTAACAGAACTGAATAATGCCTGTTGTTTTCCACTGCAGAGATGAACTTAAATTAAAGCAGCATTAATTCAGCTAACTTAAGCAGAAGTATAGTACCAAGTTTATTTCAGTTAAGGTCTAAGACAAATAAATCAAATTCCTATGCTCTGGGATAGTTAAAACAATAATCTCTGGTTCAGAATGATAGCTAGAAATATGTCAAAATCAAGAATTTTATGAATCTTTTACAGCCTAAAGAAGTGCTTAGATGAATGGCTTATATTAAAAAGATATGAGTTGTATTTTTAGAAAGGACCTATAGTTGCAGAAATTAGCCAGTCCTAAGACAACTCTGCTGTATACTCACAGGCAAGGTGGATAATTGAGGCATATATGGAGTGGGGATCTAAGATTTACTGAGCCCCTACCACATGCCAGGTACTGTGCTAGGCAATTTACTTCTATTATCTCACTTAATCCTTGTAAAAAAATCCATGAAGTAGATATTGAGTACATTTTACAAATGAGCAAATAGACTCAAAAACAAACAAACAAAAAGCCTCACTGCCATCAAGTTGTTTCCGACTCATAGTGACCCTATAAGACAGAGTAGAACTGCCCCATAGGGTTTCCAAGGCTATAATCTTTACGGAAGCAGATTGCCACATCTTCTTCCTGCAGAGCAGCTGGTAGGTTTGAACTGCTGACCTTTTGGTTAGCAGCTGGGTGCTTAACCATTGCACTGCCAGGGCTCCACAACTAGACTAAGAGACGTTTAATTATTTGCAGCAAGTAAATTGTTGTCCCAATATTTGAAGCCAGGCCTGTCTGGGTTCAAAGCTACATAATCTTCCAGTTATTTTAACAATTGCACACTTAATGGACAACCTCAGAGAGAGGAGGCATCTGTAATACTGGTGGAAGGTGAGCAACTAAAGACTGGGTGGGAAAAGCCCTGGGAAAGAAGTCAGGAGATAGTTTGCTAAATAACTTTGGACATCTTCTTACTTTAGTTTTCCATCTATAAAACCAAGACAATAATTCTTACTGTATACTATGAAGTATTATAAAATAACACTAAGAAAACATCTATGTCATTGGTTTGCTTGGCATGGGCTTCCTGCCTTGGTAAGAACTAGGATAAGATTTCTTCTATGGTCTTGCCAGTTCCAACAAATTAGTCTCCTAAGAATTTATGGTTAATGCTAAGATGAATCTTTTTCTAAAGTAACCAATCACCTCTTGATTTGTATATTTATATACACAAATGTAGATTTTTGTTTAATCAATTTTCTGAAAACAGTATACACTTCTCCTTGGTGCAGAAAGGATGATAGCAATGATGAAGGTTCAATGTTGAACAAGTTCAAGGTTTTCATACAGGCCCTTTTCTGCTCTACTTATCTTATTTAAGTTTATAACCCCATATCCTGAATCCATAAATAGTGAAACTTCCTCAATTTCTCCTTAGGTCACTCATTACATCCTTTTAATGTACACCTCATTATACTCAATATATGTGTATCTTTTTATGTGTCCTTTCCTTCTCCCTTTATATGTCTAATCATGCTTTCCTTTCCCTAGGACTCTGTAGGTACATGATGCTCACAACACTCTCCACCCAAACAGTTCTCATTCTACCCATATTGCATCTCACCCTTGTGTTCATTATACCCTCCAGTTTGTGGATTTCAGTCTACTTTCATTTAGTTATGCATTTTCCATTTATCAGAACACTATACACAGACATCACAGACACACACACACATACACAGAGCCAGGACTTGTCTTTCCTTCATTAATGAACCTAACTTAACCTGGTAAATTGTTGTACAGAGCAGGTCTTGGGCAGCATTTTGAGGTAACTGCAGTTTGTATTCAGCAAATCCTGCTTTTCCTTGATTAAATTTTTCCCACTCCCTCAAAGCGTCAAAAGCCTTCAGGCTTCCCCAGCTGGCCAGCACCTTGCACTGTCCTTTACCTGGGCCTGCACTCTGCAATATCAGTCTCAGCGCCTGATCCTTCTCTCCCCTACTCCCTACTCTACACAAAGTAGATCTCTTCTGTGTCCTATTCTCTCTGTGCCTTGGTCTTTGCCAGGCAACTGATAAATTAAAACATGTCAGTATGAAATTGCTAAGACTTTTTACCCAAGCAAAATATCTATATTTAATATGTAATCATCTAAAGAGTGAATAAAAATATAAGAAAGAAAAGAAAACAAAATTGAAAATACCAAGCGAGATGGCAGGCCAATTAAGGAGCCATTTTGGAGGCTAGGAGCAGCCTTACAGCAATCACCAAACCTCATCTTTAGGTGACTGCCCACTCTGCTACTTACAGGGCCCACCTTGGTAAACGTTCAACAGTGTCCCTCTGATAGTACCACTAGCTAAAAACCTATGTGTGATTTTTTAAGGCTGACCATAGGCAATTACAAAGGCTGGCCTCAGGGGAAAGCTGCCCTCCCCAGCCAGACGTGGTGCACAGCCGGTGCATTAGAACCCTGAAGGGACTTGTAGTCAACGATTCAACCTCTACTCCCACTAGCCATGCTCCTTGGTGTATCTGCCCAAGTGCCTCCATACAGGTCTTTGGCAGAGGCCTTCCTCAGGTGCCTCACTTAAGCCTCCTTATAAGGGGCAAGGTAGGGAGAACCTTGAAGACACTTTTGCCCACTCTTACACAGTACTCACTACTTTTCAACCACTAGACCTTCCCCCTCACCCTCCTACCAGCCCCTGGGGTCTGTAAAATTGAAGGATCCTTTTGTTCAAGGCTCGCACAACAGTGAGATGGCCCCTACATCTGTGCTGATCCACTCGACCCTGGCCCAGACCGACCCTGGGGAGATACGAAACAGGAGGGAGTCTGGGCCTTCTCTGGGTTTATTTTCCTCATACTACTGCATATTGACTGTTACTTTCATTTTGGCTCATTGTCTTAATCAAGTACTTGGACCCTTGGCAGCTCAGCTCAGGTCTCTCAGCTCAGCTCAACTTTCTGACAACCACTTAAAGGCATTTATTTCACTGTTTGTGGCTCACCTTTACATCCCTTCAGTCCCCAAGGTGTCTCTGTTACTTAATCCAATGAGTCAGACCTGTAGAAGTATGTGTAGGAAATACCTCATGATGGGTGCATCAAAACTCCTTGCCATCAAGTCGATTCCTGATGGATGAATATCATCACCAAATTAATTCTAACTGTAAACAGGACTGGGGGTCTATTGTTACCTAGTTCTGATAGGTATGGATAAAAATTTAAGTTCATGATTTCTGCCTGTTTCACTGGACTTCTGAAAGTGACTTATCCCTGGATTCTCCATTACCGGGCTTAGACCAACTGTCTGGATCGCCATTGCCTCTTTCTGAGCCCCCAGGGCAACTGCTTGCCTGATTTCACTCTATCCTTAGGACACTGTAATTTCTGTTTGGACCTTTTCCCTCCTCTACAAAATACTTCTCTTACTCCATCCAGTCCAGAGTTCACCATTCACTTAATGGTTAAGTCTCCTTGTAGTTCTTAGCCCCTTTAAATCTACCCATCTCACTGTTATTAAGAGGGCTTTATGTTCTGTTATTTCTTAGAGAGAGCAGCCTTGCCTTCCCTGTTAGGTTTCCATTATCATCCAGTTGAGGTCCCTGGGTAGCACAAACAGTTTGCACTTGACTACTAAATTAAAGGTGGAAGTTCAATCTTACCCAGTGGCACAATGGGAGAAAGGTCTGGCAATCTGCTTCCATAAAAGATTACAGCCAAGAAAACCCTGTGGAACAGTTTTACTCAGTTACACATGAGGTCGCCATGAGTGAAAATCGACTTGACAGCAATGTTTCCTTATTTTATCATCCAATCAAAGATAATGATGTCTGAATCTACATAGCACCTTCTTCCTCCCGGTTCATCTCATTTTCCTATGATTTCTTCCTAATACTTTTCTATGGATTAATTTATTAATCCATAAATCAGTTCCTTTCTTCTGAAGTCAAACTGGAATCTGAAGATCATTTTAGTAGCACCGGCACTTTGACACAATGATGTTGATTCTTATATACAATTCATATCTAATTTAGCCAGCCTAGGGCAATGAAAAATTGCTAAGAAGTGATTAAAGAAGTGGAAAAGTGTATGAATTTGTTAATTTTAAAAAAGTGATCTTAAAAATTTATTCAAAAAATTACTCAAGGGTATAGGGCTAGGTGAGCATGGTTAAATTATGCACATATCCAAGACAAAAACATATGAATGCTACATACCATACATTTTATGTATCTTTACATTCATCAAAGTGCTTTCACCTAAAACTTTAGTACAATTTCCTATTACCACTCATTGATCTACAATAGATCCACCACCTGACCCTGAGAAAAAAATATTATAGATCAGGACTGTTCCCAACACATTCTATAGTATAGAGCTGAAGCCCGTAAAGTCCTTTTCTTCTCCAGTTTTTCTGCCTCACAAGAAGTGCAAATAATCACAAGCTATCCATCTTTATTTCCAAAGCACTCTGGGAAATCAGAAGAAATGAGAATTGATTAATGTTCTCTATGAAAAGTTCAATAACTAATCATAGCTTGGAAATAATAAAGCAATACTTCTGATCTTTTACAAATTAATTTAACATTGCATTAAAAATTAAACAGGCTGTAAATTGGGCTGTGCAAGGATAATAAATGACTCATTATCTTAGCTTCTAGCAAAATGCACTGATTCTTTTAAAGCCATTAATGAGCAATACTGGGCAGTACAAAGCTGCAAATGTGCTCAAGTATTATTGATTCTACATCTATAAAACTAATCTCATCTGGGAAGAATTTATGAGCAATAATAATGAAAACTGTCCCACAATCCATACTAAAGAAATAAGAAAATTCATGTGCATATGACAAGATTATAAGACCACTGTGAAGGAAGAATTTCTGAGCCCTAATTCTATTCTGCTGCCAGTACATCATGGTACTTAATCACTGTTAAATATAAATCTAATAAAAGAGATTATCAGTGGTAACCAATGAAATGCTAACAGAATCTTCCCAGATAACCAAATCACTATGATAATTTTGTAATTTGGATTTATGTAACCTCTTTCCTTAGTCATTACTAAGACATTTTGCACAAATTAGGTTACTTCTATACTATAAAATATTGTATGACATAATGCCTACAAAAAAATTTGCTGATGATCTTTGGAGAAGGATGAGACAGTACACAATACTGGGGAAACCAGCACAACTTGTACAAGGAAAGGTCATGGAAGCTCCCTAGACACATCCAAACTCCCCGAGGGACTGAATTGCTGGGCAGAGGGCTGTGGGGACCATGGTCTCAGGGAACATCTAGCTCAATTGGCATAACACAGTTTATAAAGACAATGTTCTATATTCTACCTGGGGTCTTAAAAGCCTGTGAGCAGCCATCTAAGATACTCCACTGGTCTCACCCCTTTGGAGCAAGGGAGAATGAAAAGAACAAGATACAAGGAAAAGATTTGTCCAAAGGACTGATGGACCACAGCTACCAAGGCCTCCACCAGACTGAGTCTAGTACAGTTAAATGGTGCCCGGCTACCACCACTGACTGCTCTGACCGGGATCACAAGAGAGGGTTCTGGACAGAGCTGGAGAAGGATGTAGAACAAAATTCTAACTAACACACACACAAAAAAGACCACATTTACTGGCCTAAAAGAGACTGGAGAGTATGACCCCCGGACATTCTTTTAGCCCAGTGGTCACTTCCAAGGTTCACCGTTCAGCCGGGGATTGGACAGCAGTATAAAACAAAATGGGACTAATGAGACACAGCAGTCCAGGGACAAGGACTAGAAAGCAGAAGGGGACAGGAAAGCTGGTGATAGGGAAC
>NW_004443979.1:17449101-17463408 GCF_000243295.1 Trichechus manatus latirostris
AAAATCTTTTTAATAATATTTGATTGTATTTTTGGTGAAGGTTTACACAGCAGCTTAGGTTTCCATTTAATAATTTCTACAAAAATTGTTCAGTGACACTGCATGTAGAAATTTTTGAAACGGATGGTGTATCTTTGGCTATGTATATTTTCACAAAAAAGAAAAAAAAAGGTTGAGAAGGGAGAGGGTTGACATGTCGTGGTGTTGTTAACCAATGTCATAAAACAATATGTGTACTTCTGTTTAATGAGAAACTATTTGTTCTGTAAACCTTCACCTGAAGTACAATAAAAAAAAAAAATTGCTGATGAAACGGAAACATTGTATTAACAGATTGAATAGATTGTTTTCATTGTCCAAGTGTGTAAAATATCTAAGTTATCCATGTGTGCAACTGCCTGTTAGGTATCTCCCCATCTGATGTTCATTAAGCCCCCAAAACCTAACATGTCTAGAAATACTGGGTTAAATCCTGGGGAACTGGGGTAGCTGCTGAGTCTTGGGACCTAGTACACCCTGGATGCCAGAGGGTGAGAAAAAGAGGAATTGGCTCCTGCAGCTTCTTTAGAGGGAAAGAAGGGACAGCCTCTTTCTAAGGTCACATGCAATAGAGAATTCCTCACAAATGGAAAAGGAGGTATGAAAATGGAAACCTAAAGTATGATAAATGTCCACTCCAACATGTATCAGGTAAGTTTTGCATTTTATTTTGTTTCCATTGCTGCAAAACAGAAGTAAACCTAAATTATTTTTGGGTAACACCAAAGATTAGCTTATAGAGAAACTATAATTAACCATTAAGATGCACACACACACAAAAAAGTATCACCTTTTGCTGCGAGTGCCCTTCCATGCTGTAATGGAACTTGACCAGCTTTGTTGAGCTGAGTTTTGAAACACAGAGATTTAACATCCTCCCTTTACTACCTATCCTCACCCCAAAGAGCAGGAATAAGAAATAATAACTCAGATAAGACAGACAGACAGACAAATAGATACATATAGCCGCCATCAAGTCAACTCCAACTCACGGTGACCTTATGAACAACAGAACTAAATGTTGCCTGATCCTGCATCATCCTCAAGATCGCCAGCATGTTCAAGTCTATCATTGCAGCTATTATGCCAAACTATCTCACTGAGGGTCTCCCTCACTCTTGCTGGCCATCTACTTCACCAAATATTATGTCCTCCTCCAGGGATTGATCCTTGCTAATGACGTTCCCAAATCAAGTGAGTCCGACAATGTTCTGTTGTGATCCATAACGTTTTCATTGGCTAATTTTTGGATGTAGATCACCAGGCCTTTCCTCCTCACCTCTCTTAGTCCAAAAGCTCTGCTGAAACCTGTCCACCATGAGTGACCCTGCTGGTATCTGAAATACCAGTAGCATAGCTTCCAGCATCACAGCAACATGCAAGCCACCACAGTAAAACAAACTGACGGATGGTGGGCACAGAGTATAAATATATAGAAATTGCCAAAATTTATTGCATCCTTTTAAAAAATCTTGTCTTGAAATTTCAAAAACTAATTGTATTACCCCTTTAGGGGTTTAGAATTTCTGCTATTAATAATGGTAGTCTACTGACTGGAAAGCTCATGGAAAGAAAGTAGAACTTGATTTTTCCTCACAGTATTCCAAGGCCCCAATGCGCAGTTAAGTGACATCTTCAGTCCAAAACTGTGAGTAAAAAGAGATGGAAATGGCATATTTCCATTCAACTTCTTTATACAGCACTTAATTCTAAAGAAATCTTCTTGCCTATCTATCAGAAAATACAATTTTATAATACAGACGCAAACAAAAACTCACTGCCCAGCATTTCCTCAAAAAGATCTTCAAACTTTTTGTTTATCCAACTGTCAAGCAGTATTTTAGAGCCAGATGATGTCAACATTTAGTCACATTTGACAAGTATAACTCCGAAAACGCACACATTTCTCAGGAATTGACAAAATGGCATTAGATTTGGAGGTGAGGCCAAAAACAGAACCTGAGGCTAGGTAAAGTAATGAGTCCAAACTAGAGACTACTGAACTTCTTTTGGAGGCTGAGCCACCACCTACCTAGCTAACCATGAAGGACCAGTAGAGTGAGAGCTGAGTTTTTAGTTGCCAGTTGCCATTGAGTCAACTCTGACTCCTGGTGACCCCTTGTGTGTCAGAGTAGAACTGTGCTCCACAGGGTTTTCAATGGCTGATTTTCTGGAATTAGATAGCCAGGGCTTTCTTCCTTGACGCCTTGGGCAAACTCAAACCTCCAACCTTTCAGGTAGCAGCCAAGTACTTAAACTTTTGCACCACCCAGGGACTCTGGTATCAAGGAGCACACCCATAATAGCAGACAAAGATGGTTTCTCTTTTCCACCCACTAACTCCCGAGACAAAGCCGACTTTGCTGCTTGATACTCTCAGAGGTTGAAGTCACAGACTCACAGGCAAGGAAACAAGCTGGTGCGGGATTTCTGAAATCATATATACTTGTTAAGGCTTATTGGCCTAATGTTATACTATACTCTGGTATAGGGTTTCCGAGGAGCAGCTCGTGGATTCAAACTGCCAACCTTTTGATTAGCAGCCAAATGCTTAACCACTAAGAAACCAGGGTTCCATACTTTGGTACAGCCAGTTTAATTTGTATAACTAAGGTCCCAGAGCAAGGATCTAAGCTGGGCAGCAACTTTGCATTATGATATATCTACAACACTGGCTCTCAAACTTTAGTATGTATAAAAATAAGTTATGGACCCTTGTAGGTTGAATTATGTCCTCCAAAAAGACATGTTGAAGTTCTAACCCCAAGTACCTGTTGAAAGTGACCTTATTTGGAAATAAGGTCTTTGCAGATGTAATCAAGTTAAGATGAGGTCATACTAGATTAGGGTGGACCCCAAATCCAGTGACAGATGTCGTTATAAGGAAAGAGAGATGGAGATACAGAGCAGACAGCCACAGAGGGAAGACAGCCATATGAAGATGAAAGCCTAAATTGGAGTGACACAGTTGCAGGCCAAGCAATGCCAAAGATTGCTAGCAACTGCCAGAAGCTAGGAAGAGGCAAGGAAGGATTCTTCCATATAGGCTTCAGAGGGAGCATGGCCTGGTCAACAACTTGATTTTGGACTTCTAGCCTCCAGAACTGTGAGATAATAAATTCTGTTGTTTTAAGTGAGCCAATTTGTGGCAATTTGTTATGGCAGCCTTAAGAAACTAATCCATGGATCTCGTTTTCAAAACATAGGTATATACTAGGGAAAAAAAAAAAGCTCAACATCATTAGTCATTAAGGAAACGTAAATCAAAACCAGATTGGATGCTACTTTACACCTACTAGGTAGACTAAAATAAAAAAGATAGACAATAAAAAGTGTTGGTAAGGATGTGGAGCAATTGGTGTCATATACATGGTTAGTGGGACTGTCAAATGCTGCAGCCACTTTATAAAACACTTGGGCAGTTTCTCAAAATGTTAAACAGAGTTAGCATACGACTCAGCAATTCCCTTTCTAGGTATATACCCAAGAGAATTAAAAACACATAATCTACACAAAAACCTTTTCATGAATGTTCATAGCAGCATTATTGATAATAGCCCAAAAGTGGAAACAACCCAAATGACCAACAATGAATGATTGGAAAAACAAAATGTGTTATGTCCATATAATGGAATATTACCTGGCAATAAAAAGGAATGAAATACTCATTCATGCTACAGTGTGGATGAACCTTGAAAGCATTATGCCAAGTTAAAGAAGTCAGACACGAAAGGCCACATATTGTATGATTCCATGAATATGAAATGTCCAGAACAGGCAAACCTATAAAAACAAAGTGGATTAGTAGTTGTCAGGGGCTGAGAGGAGGGGAAATGAGAAATAATGCTAATTGGTATGGGGGGTTTCTTTTTTACTAATTCTATCTCTTTTTTCTTTTTTTTTTTTTATTTTGTTGTTGTTGTTGAGAATATACACAGCAAAACATACACCAATTCAATCATTTCTACATGTACAATTCAGTGACATTGATTACATTCTAAGAGATGTACAATCATTCTCACCCTCCTTTTCTGAGTTGTTTCTCCCCCATTAATATAAACTCACTGCCTCCTAAGGTTCCTATCTAACCTTTAAAATTGCTATTGTCACTTTGATCTCATATAGATAGTTTTAAAAGAGCATAATGCCCAAGGCAGACATTTTTTAGTACTTAAGCTAAATTACTGTTTGGTTTTAAGAAGATTTCAAGGGATATTTCTGGTTTAAGTTTTAAAGATTATCTCAGGGCAATTGTTTCAGGGGTTCATCCAGTCCTCTTGGCTCCAGAAAGTCTGGAGTCTATGAGAATTTGAGATTCTGTTCTGCATTTATACCCTTTTGATCAGCATTATTCTGTAGAATCTTTGATCAAAATGTTAAGTAATGGTAGACAGACACCATCCAGTTCTTCTGGTCTCGTGGCAAATGAGGCAGTTGTTCACTGAGGCAATTCCATATCTTTCTCCTATTCCTGACTCTCCTTCCTCTGATGCTCCAGGCAAATAGAGACCAATTGTATTGACTTAGATGGCTGCTTAGTGGTTACCAGGGGTGGGAAGGAAGGGGAAAGAGGGGGTTAGTGGTGATGGGAAAATCACATTGATTAAAGGTAGGGATGCACAGCCAATTATTGCAATTGCTGTCAATAAGTTGCACACCTATAAAAAGCTGAACTGGCAAAAGTTGTGTGATATATTTACAACAATGACTAAAAAAAAAAAAAAAAGAATAGCTACTGCGGCTGTTTATGTACAACCAAAAACCTCATGGGATTTGGTTCCTTGGTCTGGAGATTTAGGGTCATGGTTTCATGGGACATCCTAGTTAACTGGCCTAATAACATGTCTAGTGCTTTTGTTTTACCCCCTAGTTTGGTGTGTAGTGCCTGAGATATGAGGTTTCCTTTGGTGATGATAAAAATGTTCTGAAATTAGATACTGGTGACATTAGCACAACTCTGTGAATACGCTAAAAACCACTGAATTTCATACTTTATAGGGGCGAAGTTTATAGTACATGAATTATATCTTAATAAAGCTGTAGTCTAAAAAACAAAAATAACACACACAGGTATATTCTGGACCCTAGTCTTAGAGATTCTGAATCGGAATATCTAGAGAAAGTCCAGGAATCTGAATATTTAACAAATATTTCCCCATCCCCAAAGATTCGGTTAAATTTTGAGAAATAATAAGCTAAAACATTGGTGATACGGGCTTTTGGGGTAACTATGAATGAATGCCCAAGGGAGCTCTATAAGAAGCTGACAACAGAACCCCTAAGTTCTCTCTGCTGCTGAGGGATAATGCTCACCTATGGGGTATGGAAGGAGCCCTGTAGCACAAATGGTAAGCACTCAGCTGCTAACCGAAAGGTTGGTGATTTGAATCCACCCAGCTGTTCTGTGGGAGAAAGACCTGGCAATCTGTTCCAATAAAGATTACAGCCAAGAAAATTCTATGGAGCAGTTCTGCTCTGTCACATGGGATTGCTATGAATCTAAGCAGATTTGATGGCATCTAACAACAACAACATGGGGTAGGGAAGGAGCTCACCCTGAGAAGGGAAAGAGCTGAGGTGTGCAAACTTGCTATTAGGCATGTGAGCTCCTGTAAAGGAGAAGCTACAGCATTTATCACAACATGACACAGATGGTCTTTTTAGGTCCCGGGTGTCCTGGGAAGAAGGAGTTGTAATTCAGAGACAATCAACTAAAGTGTTCATTCACTAAGTATTTCTGTATGAAACCAGAGGCATAAGGTTTAAATAGTAGAGTGTTGTGCACGGGGGAAGATAATGGGCTCTTACTTTCCCAGCTTCAGCTCTGAGACAGAGTTAAAACAAAATTTACCACAGTGAAGGAATAATGGAAAAATTACTCAAAAGTAGAAACATAGCTCTGTATTTTAGCAGTTACATTGGATCCTTTTAGCCATATTGAGATAACTAGAAGGCACACAATGCCAAAGATTAAGATTAGGGTTACAATGATAAGATATGTGGTGCAGAGTCCTGAGCCTTTTTCTATAATTGTGTAAGTGTGTAAGCCTTGGGTAGGTCCTTATGAAGGTCCTGCCTAGTACATGTGCTCAATACACAGATAGTGAGTGAATGCGCAAATTATACAAACCTGTATTCATGAAAGGTGTGGCAAACAGTAGCAACAAACTCAATTCATGGAGTACTTTTCCCAATTCTTAGCTGAAAAACATTAAAGTTGTAGAAAGTGTGATAGTTAAACTCTAAGATAGCTCCAGATTGATTCCTAGTATTCACATCCCTGTGTAGTCCCCTCCTACACTGACCAGTATAATATGACAGAAATGATGGTAGGTCACTTCCAAAATTAGGTTGTAACAAGATGCTGCAGTTTCTGGGTTGGTAGTTCTCTTCTTTTGGATAACAACTCTGGGAGAAGGCAGCTGCCATGTTGTGAGCAGCCTGGGGAGAGGCTCATGGGGCAAGGAACTGGAACTCTTGCTACAGCCATCTTGGAAGTGAAACCTCTAGCTCCAGTCAAGTCCTCAGATGACTGCAGCCCCAGCCAAGAGCTTGACTGCAACCTCAGATGAGTTGCTCCCAGAGTTCTGACTTTCAAATAATGTGTGAGATAAATGTTTCTTTTCTTCACCTTCTATGTTTTGGGGTAATTTTTACATAGCAATACATAACTAATACAGAAAGCTAATACTGTTTTTAGACTATATTGTTTTAATCAAATGTTGGTACCTGTGATGGTTAAGGTTGTGTGTCAACTCATCTGGGCCATGATTCTCAATGATTTGGCAGTTACATGATGATGTAATTTGGCAGTTATACAATGATGTAGTTTGGCAGTTATGCAATGATATAGTCATCCTCCATGATGTGATCTGATGTTGTAAGAGGAGTTTCCTCAGGGGTGTGATCTATAGCCAATATGTATATGAACGTTCTGACAAAGCTCACTTGCTTGCTCTGGATCCTGCATCCAGCTCGTCATCATCTGACCTCTGGTTCTTGTGACTTGAATCAGCTACCTGTTGTATTCCCTGCCAATCTTGGGATTCATCAGCCTCCATAGCCTGTGAGCCAGTAAATTGCTGTCTTAACTGTCGATCTTGGGATTTGTCAGCCTCTGCAGCCTGTGAGCCAGCTGTCCACCATCTGACCTGCCGATCTTGGATTCATCAGTGCCTGCAGCTACATGAGTCAGGAGAAGCCTCCAGCCTGACAACTGACCTATGGACTCAGGACTTGCCAGCCTCTACAACCACATGAGCCATTTCCTTGAGATAATTCTCTCTCTCTGTATATATATATTTATATGTACGGTTCACTGGTTTTACTTTTCTAGAGAACCCAGCCTAAGACAGTATCTAATGCCTATCATCTGCTAACAAAACAACAAAATATATAAAATAAGTACCTAAGGGTACTAGTGTAAAAGTCAGAACCACCATTCCTGAGGAGGAGAATATTGTGGTGAAAAGAGGTTTTGGAGTGAGATAGCTGTGAATTCAATTCAGGCTCCACCACTTTCTTGGTGTGTGATCGTGGGCAAGTTTCTTAAACTCTGATGGGCAATTGGGATAATGGCTTCCTCATGGGGCTTTTGTGAAGTTTAAGTGAATGATCATATATGTGAAGTACCCAACACAGAGAAAGTGCTCAACAAGTGTCTCACCATTCCGTTGATAACTTATTGAAATTATGGACACGAGTGATTACATAATAGGCATAGTATCTTCTAGCAAAACTGTTCAGAATTTGATATCATGAAATAAAATAAATATTTCCTAATATTTTATGGGGGAAAAACTTGACTTTAACGTGCACCATTTAATCAGAATTGATAGATCATTCATTAATCATACGTAAGTGGCAGGAATAAATTACAGGCTATTAAAATTACCTCCTTAGAATACCAACTTCCTTCCCTATCCCACGTTCAAAGATGATTATGTTTAAAGTGACATTACATTCCATATGCTGGAGAATGGACAACACCTTTGGGTAATAGTCAAGGAAGTTATATCCTGATTCCATAATCAGTAAGAACTGCTCTTTCCTATACAGAGGGGAAAAGAACAGATTTCATTAGAAGTTTGAAAGTCATAGTAAGTCACACCTACACTAGTCAAAAGACTAGAAAATTTCTTATTTAGAGGAATTTTTTTTTTTACTTATTAAAAGATGCTTTTTTGGAAAGTGATCAACTTTCCAATTTTCTGCCATGAGATAAGAGCTCCAGTGGAAATTCTCTGGGTAGTTAGCTTTCTCCCACTCACCTTCACTGCCTGCCTGCTCTTTATATTTATGCATAAGGTGCTGTCTAACCCAACCATAATGAGAGGTAGGTGCCATCTGCCTCATCCAGCTCCATGACTCATCTGTGACACGTTGAACACTGCCTAGATGATGAAGATTCCAACAGCATAATAGGACTGAAGTTTATTAACATCCCATCTGCTCAGCCAGACATTCACCGCAACTGGATGTGAGAACAGGATGGAAAAGGCCTATCAGAGCAGATCCATCTACTATGGAGCAGGTTGATTTTAGAGTATTGACAGACGTTTCACAAATTGTTTGTTCCTTTATCAAGGCAATATATGCTCACCCTGAAATTAACTTAGAGTGCAGAAAATAATACAAATAATCTGCTTAATCTTAGATTTTGCTATCAACCATAAACTCCTGTTATATCCGTATCACTTGTACCTTCTCATCACTTGTATCATTTGTTCAAATATCACCTTCTCACTGAAGCTTTCCCAGATTACCCTATTTAATTTGTAGGCTTCCATCCCTTGAACATCCTATCCTTCTTCTCTATTTTATTTATTTCCATAATACTTATTGCAATATAATATATTATCTGATTTACCAGTGTGCTTTGTTTAGTGTCTGGTTCCCTCCAGTAGAATGTTAAGTCCATGAAGTTTTATCCCCAGTATCTAAAACAGTGCCTAACACATAATAATAATATTAAAAAAATAAAACCTAGTTGCCAGGGCAACTTCATGTGTGTCAGAGTGGAACTGTGCTCCATAGGGTTTTCAATGGCTGATTTTTTTGGAAGTAGATCACCAGGCCTTTCTTCCAAGGCACTTCTGGGTAGACTTGAATCACCTACCTTTCACTTAGCAGCCAAGTGTGTTAACCATTCACACCACCCAGAGAGTCCCTAATACATAGAACCAAAAAAAAAACCCCACTGCTGTTGAGTCAATTCCCACTCATAGCGACCCTATAGGACAGAGTAGAACTGCCCTATAGGGTTTTCAAGGAGTGGCTGGTGGATTCAAACTGCTGACCTTTTAGTTAGCAGCTGAACTCTTAATGCCACCAGGGCTCCCCCTAACACATAGTAGAAAAGGGCAGGTTGGGAATAAGATAACAAGGAGAAAAGATCACTGGGAACCAGCACCAACGGGGATTAGACTCTCTATGAGCCACCACTGAAATATTGCCATTCTGATGTCTCTTGAGATGCCATTTAGTCAGTTTCTTTGCTAGTGTATCAAATGGTCCATTATTAGCTTGCAATAACTAACCCAGATATCAGAAGGTGCTAACTTACCTAGGGAGCAGTGCTTGGAGCACCAGAAGAATCTAATTCACAGTGTGAAAAAGGGGGACTTTTAAAGTGCTCTCATAATCAAGCATACATAACATGTATGTTCTTTGGCGTTAAAGTCTTACTGCAGCTATTATTTCATGAATGTTAATTGAGCACCTACTTCACTCTTCTCCAGGGATACAGAGGTAATAAATCAGGTAATCAAGGTTTCTGACTTCAGAGAATTGATATTTGAGATGGGCAGGTTGTCAGGAAGCAACAAAACCAAAAAATTAAAAAAAATATAAGCTATCTACAGACTGTGGTAAGTGCAATGAAAGAAAGATATAGAGTGATTAGAAAAGAAATAACTGAGAGAGGCCAGACTACACAGGGTTACACAGGAGCCGGTTCACACAGAGCAAAGTATGGCCAGGGTAAGGAGTTGGGAATTATTTTAAAAGCAATGGGCAAAAACCATTTTTTAAAACTTTGATTTAAAGCCATATGTCAAATAGGGTAACACGGAAAAACTTCTAGCTACAAGCACCTAGAAATTCTGAACAAAATATCAAAACATTTGTTTTGCTTTTTTAAAAAAACTTAATTGCAGAAATGAGTTACGATAAATAAAAGCAGACGAACCCAAGGTGCCATGAAACAAAAAAAGTATGCTGCAAACCAGATTAGTGAGTACATGAGCTGCAGCAATCCTGGGTGGGGAGGGTGGCAGATAGCATAGGGGCTTGAGTCTTAATGGACACAGAAGAACAGGCCTTAGTCTCCTGAGATGCGGGAAGTTTGAACTGAGACCCTTTCTTAAACAAACTCAAAAACCCCTTGGAGTTGGGATTGTATTTTAGGAGTAATGGAGAATAACTTTTTCCTAGGATTTTCAATTAAAGCCCTAGGTAAAACAGGATAACATAAAAAATCTCCAGCTATCAACACCTAGAAATGCTGAACAAACTGTCAAAACTTTTTGTTCCCCAAAAAAACTAAGAACTGAGCTTATGATAAATAAAGTGACAAAATCAGGCATCAGGGGAAAAAATGAATTGAAAATTGAATCATGTGGCCTTAACTGGATCATATACAGGAGGAACACACCTGTGAAAATACATCTACAAACCAAGGAATGCTAAGAGATGCCTGGGGCTACCAGAAACTGGAAGAGATAAAGAAGGATCTTCCCCTTGAGTGGACAGAGTATGGCCTTGCCAACACCCTGAACTTGAACTTCTAGCCTCCAGAATGATGAGAAAATAAATTTCTGTTTTTTAAAGCCACCCAAATTGTGGTATTTTGTTATGGCAGCCCTAGGACACTTGGCAGTTGTAAGACAAATAAAGTATTAATGAAAGAATCTTTGGTGCTAGATACATAGGTGTGCACTGTAAAATTCTTTAAATTTTTGTTTGCTTGAAAATTTGTCTTGAAAGGTTGGAAAAATTGAGTTATTAAAATTAACTCAACAGCTAGTTTAAAGAGCAGGTTATACTTACCTGAGTAGAGATTTAATAAACTGGAAGATAGATCTGAGGCCAGATTACAGCACAGATAGATAAAAAAATGGAGAAGTTAAAAGAGAGGTAAAACACCTGCAAGACAGAAGCAGTGTCAACATGCATCAAATAGTAATCACAGAAGAAGAAAATAGGAAATAAGAGAAGGAAAACTGTAGAAATAACAATGGCAAAGACTTTTCCAGAACTGATGACAGACATGAATTGTCAGACTGGAGAAGCACAAGTACTGTGGTGGATAAGTATATATCACATCTATGACATAATAATAAAACTTAAGAATACCAAAGACAAAATGTATTCAAAGATCTAAATCTAAAGGATGCCACTCATCTGTCAGTTTGTCATAGTATGGTGGCTTGCCTGTTGCTGTAATGCTGGAAGCTATGCCATCAGTATTTCAAATCCAGCAGGGTCACCCCTGGTGGACAGGTTTCAGCACAGCTTCCACAATCAATGCCCATGGAAGCAGCAGTCTAGAAATCAAATGATGTATTCCTTGGGCAAATGTGCTGCAAAAGACCTCTTTAAAGTGCTAAAAAGAAAAGATGTCACCTTGAGGACTAAGGAGCCCCTGACCCAAGCCATGGTATTTTCAATTGCCTCATTCACATGTGAAAACTGGACAATGAATAAGGAAGACCAAAGAAGAATTCATACTTTTGAATTATGGTGTTGGCAAAGAATATTGAACATACCATGGACTGCCAGAAAAACAAACACATCTGTCTTGGAAGAAGTGCAGCCAGAATGCTTCTTAGAAAGGAGGATTGTGAGACTTCATCTTCCATACTTTGGACATATTATCAGGAGAGACCTATCGCTGGAGAAAGACATCATGCTTGTTAAAGTAAAGGGTCAGCAGAAAAGAAGAAGATTCTCACTGAGATGGATTGACACTGTGGTTGCAACAATGGGCTTAAACATAGCAACGACTGTGAGGATGGTGCAGGACTGGGCAGTGTTTTGTGTTGTTGTATACAGGGTTGCTATGAGTTGGAACTGACTTGACGGTACCTAACAAAACAACAACAAATTTAAAGGGAAAATAATAAAGCTTCTGGAAGAAAATATAGGTGGATATATTTGGGGTGGGCAAGGATTTCTTAAGCAGATCACAAAATGCACTATGCATAAAAGAAAAGATTGACAAATTGGAATTTAATAAATTAAAAAACTTCTGCTAATCAAAAATCAGCATTAAAATAGTGAAGACAAGTAGCAGACTGAAAATATTTGCAATACACATATCTGACCAAAAAAAAGTCATATCCAGTATATATTAAAAAAAAAAAAAAACCTCCTGTAAATCAATGAGCAAAGGGCAGACAACAAAATAGAAAAATTGCCAGAAAACTTTAATAGGCATGTCATAAAAGAGGATATCTAAATGGTCAATAAACATATGACAAGATGCTCAACATCATTAGTTATCAGGTAAATGCAAATTAAAGTCACAATGAAATACTACTGTATACCCAACAGAAAAGTTAAAATTAAAAAGACTGACATCATCAAGTGTTGGTGAGGATGTAAGGCAATTGGAAGATAAATCTTTGCCAAATCATAGCCTAAAGAGATAAAATGATGAAGAAAGGTCATACGGTCATACAGTATTAAAGTTCTGGTGGGAGTGTAAATTAACATAACCATTTTGGAAAAATAGTTGGCAGTTTGTACAAAAGTGAAAAATGGAGACAGGAATTTGTGCATATGTTCATCAAAAGACATGTACAAGAATGTTCACAGTCACTTGTTCCATAACAATCAAAAATTAGAAATAACCTTGTCTTAGTAATCCAGTGCTGCTATAACAGAAATACCACAAGTGGATGGCTTCAACAAAGGGAAGTTTATTCTCTCATAGTCTAGTAGGCTACAAGTCCAAACTCAGGGTGTCAGCACCAGCGGAAGGCTTTCTCTCTCTGTTGGCTCTGGAGGAATGTTCTCGTTATCAATCTTCCCTTGGTCTAGGAGCTTCTCTGCACAGGAACCTCAGGTCCAAAGGATGCACTCTGCTCCTGGCACTGCTTTCTTGGTGGTATGAGGTCCTCATGTCTCTCTGCTCACTTCTCTCTTTTATATCTCAAAAGAGATTGGCTTAAAACACAAACTAATCTTGTAGATCTCATCAATATAACTGACGCTAATCCATCTCATTAACATCATAGTGATAGGATTTACAACATATAGGAAAATCACATCAGATGACAAAATGGTAGACCATCACACAATACTGGGAATCATGACCTAGACAAGTTGACAGATATTTTGGGGGGGCACATTTCAATCCGTGACATTCCACCCTTTGCCCCCCCAAATTCATGTCCTTGCCACATGTAAAACATATTCACCCCATCATATCATAAGTATTAAATCAACTCCAAGTCCAAAATCCAAAAATTCCTCTTCATCTGTGAAATCTAGAATACAAGTTATCTGCTTCCAAAATACAATTGCAGAACACACACAAGCTAGACATTTCCATTATAAATGGGAGAAACTGGAGAGAAAGAGGCATAACAGGCACCAAGCAAGTTAGCAGAACACATTACATTAGCCCTCAAGGCTTTGATAATAATCCTTTGTTCTATGAGACAATTTACACAATAGCCCTGCCCTCCAAACTCTAAGTATTGGCCACACTCTCCAGATTCTGAGTGGAGGCCCCTCGGCTCTGGGCTTCAGCTCTGTCTTCCAGGCCCACTGGGAGAGCAACTCTGCTCCCTTGGCTTTGGTGTTGTTGTTGTTAGGTGTTGTCAAGTCTGTTATGACTCTTAGAGACCCTATGCGCCACAGAACGAAATACTGCCCGGTCCTGCGCCATGCTCACAATTGTTGTTATGCCTGAGCCCATTGTTGGAGCCACTGTGTCAATCCATCTCGTTGAGGGTCTTCGTCTTTTTCGCTGACCCTGTTCTTTACCAAGCATGATGTCCTTCTCCAGGGACTGATCCTTCCTGACAACATATCCAAAGTATGTAAGACATAGTCTCACCATCCTTCCTTCTAAGGAGCATTCTGGTTGTACTTCTTCCAAGACAGATTTTTTCATTCTTTTGGCAGTCCATGGTATATTCAATATTCTTCTCCAACACCACAATTCAAAGGCATGAATTCTCCTTCGATCTTCCTTATTCACTGTCCAGCTTTCGCATGCATATGATGCGACCGAAAATACCATGGCTTGGGTCAGGC
>NW_004443979.1:17463882-17472407 GCF_000243295.1 Trichechus manatus latirostris
TTTAAACCATGCAGTATCCCCTTGTTATGTCTGAACAACTGCTTCTTGATCTATGTACAGTTTCCTCATGAGCACAATTAAGTGTTCTGGAATTCCCATTCTTTGTAATGTTATCCACACAAATGAATGCCTTTGCATAGTCAATAAAACACAAGAAAACATCTTTCTGGTAGTCTCTGCTTTCAGCCACGATGCATCTGACATCAGCAATGACAACCCTGGTTCCACGTCCTCTTCTGAATCCAGCCGAATTGCTGGCAGTTCCCTGTCGACATACTGCTGCAGCCGCTTTTGAAAGATCTTTAGCAAAATTTTACTTGCGTGTGATATTAATGATATTGTTCGATAATTTCCACATTTGGTTGGATCACCTTTCTTGGGAATAGGCATAAATGTGGATCTCTTCCAGTCGGTTAGCCAGGCAGCTGTCTTCCAAATTTCTTGGCATAGATGAGTGAGCACTTCCAGCGCTACATCCATTTGTTGAAACATCTCAATTGATATTCCATCAATTCATTTAAGCCTTGTTTTTTGCCTTCAGTGCATCTTGGACTTCTTCCTTCAGTACCATCAGCTCCTGATCATATGCTACCTCTTGAAATGGCTGAATGTCGACAAATTCTTTTTGGTGTAATGACTCTTGTGTATTCCTTCCATCTTCTTTTGATGCTTCCTGCATCGTTTAATATTTTCCCCATAGAATCCTTCACTATTGCAACTCGAGGCTTGAATTTTTCCTTCAGTTCTTCCAGCTTGAGGAATGCCAAGCGTGTTCTTCCCTTTTGGTTTTCTATCTCCAGCTCTTTGCACATGTCATTATAATACTTAACTTTGTCTTCTCGAGCTGCCCTTTGAAATCTTCTGTTCAGTTCTTTTACTTCATCATTTCTTCCTTTTGCTTTAGCTACTCAACTTTCAAGAGCAAGTTTCAGAGTCTCTTCTGACATCCATTTTGGTCTTTTCTTTCTTTCCCGTCTTCTTTAATGACCTCTTGCTTTCTTCATGTTTGATGTACTTGATGCCATCCCACAACTCTTCTGGTCTTCAGTCATTAGTGGCTTTAGGCTCACCATTCTCCTAGTCCATCTGAGTGGTGACTCCACCCTTAGAAACACCAGAGGCTATGGCTCCACCCTCAGAAACCCCAGGGGTCATGGCCATACCTTTTGAGACTGAGGCAGCTTGGCTTCCTGTGTTCCTTGTCTCTTCAGCCTCTGCTTCCTGATTTCTTGGCCTCTCTGCCCTTGGGCCTCAAGCATGCATCTGCCCTACTGGAGCAAGTGTTCCAAAGCTCTGTAGCTCCACTGATAAGTGCCTGGAGGCACCCAACTCCCCCAGTAAACTTCTGCTGGAAGGCACTCAGCTCTCTTGCTCCATGGGTCGGTTCCAGTGCTGTCTGGCACCCGTCTCCTTGTTCTGCTGCTGCCCGTTCTCTGCTGCTGCTTCTCTCCATCTGTGCTGTCTCTGGTGTTAATAGTTCCCCTCAATTCCTTCTGAGTCCTCTATCCATTCACAGTTCAAAACCACTTCCACATTTTAGTGTCTGTTAGGGCAGTATCCCACTCTCAGTACCAAATTCTGTCTTAGTCATCTAGTGCTGCTATAACAGATGGATGGCTTCAACAAAGAGAAATTTATTCTCTCATAGTCCAGTAGGTTACAAGTCCAAATTCAGGCGGCAGCTGCAGGGGAAGGTTTTCTGTCTCTGTTGGCTCTGGAGGAAAGTTCTTGTTATCAATCTTCCCTTGATGATGGTAGACGATCACACAATACTGAGAATCTTGACCTAGCCAAGTTGACAGATATTTTGGGGGGACACAATTCAATCCACGACAAACCTAAATGTCCATCAATAGTAGAATGGATAAATTGTGGAATATTCATACAATGAATGTAATACTACTCAGCAATGAAAGAAAAAAAAACTGCTTTACATATAATGATAAGCAACATAATCCAGACTCAAAGCCCATTTATATGAAGTTCAAGAACAGGCAAAACGAAGCTGAAATGTTAATTGTAGGAATACCGTTTCTTCATGGGAAGGGTAGATAGTGATTGGGAAGGGGCATAGGGGACCTTCTGGATGCTAGAAATCTTTTATATCTTGATCTGCATGATACTTAAATGAATGTGTACTTATATAAAAATTATCTGAGCTGTACCCTTAAGATTTGTGAACTTGTTGTTGTTAGGCACCGCCGAGTTGGTTTCGACTCATAGTGACCGTATGTACAACAGAACGAAACATTGCCCTTTCCTGTGCCATCCTCAAAATGGTTGCTATGACCGAGCACACTGTTGCAGCCATTGTGTCAATCCTTCTCAATGAGGGTTTGCTTCTTTTTCACTGACCCTCTATTTTACCAAGCATGATGTCTTTCTCCAGGGACTGTCCTTCTTTACAGATCAATAAAATTTAAAGTGAACTAAAAACAACTGAAGAGGAAAAACAGAGACAGCAATTCGAATGCCAATAGATTTAGCAACTGCAACAATAGAGGAAAGCTTCCAAAGGGATACGATTTCAATGTGTTAAGAGAAAATACTTAGTCTAAAACTTTACATCACACTAAACCATCAGTTAAAAATTGTTAGCAAAAGAAATTTTTTAAACAAAAACTAAATAAGTTACCACTCACAGATTCTCACTGTAGATAGACTTCAATAAAAGGGAAATGGAATTTAGTAGAAAGAAGTAGGATGCAAGAAACGATGAACAGTGGAAAACGTGTTACATACACCACTGTTCTGCAGTCTAGTATTTGGAACCACTAAATTAGAAGAGAACTGAGGTTTCTACATTTAAGAATTTTACATACAAATTCTCTGTGCCTTTGTTTCCTCACCTATAAAATGGAGCTGATAACAGTATCTTCTTCATATAATAGTAGTGAAGATTAAACTGGTGTGTGCGTGTGTACACATGTGCACATGTACCCTTGGAACAGTGCCCAGCAAAGGCGAGCTATTATTATTATGTCTGAACTCTTGACAAAAAGCCTAGCTCTGTATACCAAAAAAGGTCTTTCAGAAGCATCTTGACTCTTTTTCCTTATGCATCATAAACACTTTATTTTCCATCTAACTAAACTCTTCTGGATTTTCTTTAAACTATTAATACTTTTTAAATGGAGTGATGAAAATTCATTCAGTGGTTTTAAGCAGGACAATAAAAGACTTATATTTTTAAATGGTCACTCTGACTATAGCATGGAAAATAGTTTGGAAGAGGGCAAGAATGGAAGCAGTGAGGTCAGTTATAATGCATTTCAGTAGGACAAGTAAGAACTGATAGTGTCCTATACTGGGCATAAATTATTTTAGGGGAAATTGTATAATGAAAACAATAAAAACAACAAAGAGTAGATATTAGAATATAAAATCTAGTACTAAAGAATTATTGAGAAACATAGGAGCATAAAGTTATTAAATGTTACCTAGAGTATTGAAATTAGAAAATGCAACTTTGAAAATCATCTCTTACTGTATTCTAGTATTATCTTTTGTTTGTGCAATACTTATAGTAGCCCCAGATTTCCAACCAACCTTATCTCCAACTATTGAATAGCAAACTACACAATTCTCACCCTCTTGCCTTTGACCATACTATTGCATCTGCTCAAAAAGCTCCTCTCTTCCCATCTTTGCATACTTCAAAGACTTGCTCAGATTAAACCTCTCTGTCCCAGATTTTCTGCAATTGAAATCAATATTTCTTTTGTTACTTTCAAATTTGCTGTCTGTGATTTTAATGGCTCATTCCTTATGCCAGTCTACCTTGTCTTACACCTTCATTATCACTCTATCCTCCGTGGATTACAAAACCCGGAAAAAGAAGAAACATGTCCTACTCAATCTTTATCCCCTATGTCTTCCTTCAGAGTCTCGAAAATGTTAAAGGAATTGAAGTAAAAAAAAGGAGTAATTTTCTTTGAACAATTTGACTGATGAGACCTGAGGGGGGAAAAAAAAAGAGAACAGGGCAACCCACACCACCATGGGTAAGGAAATTTAAGCACCCAGGATCTACATAAGGTACTTATGGTTGAATTATCCCCAAAAATTGCCTCTCTCTATTTTATCCTTGATTTCTGAAATATTGCTTAACCACCGGAACTATAGTCCTTCTTCCAAGTACTAGTTAGGGCGGGGGTGGGAGGGATCGCGATTAAAACAATACATATTTATTTGACATTACAACTTGGGCACCTCAATTTGGAAAAGTTATTCTTGCTAGTTTGGAATCTATACCTACATTTCTGTGGTTGACAATGTTTTGCCCCATAAAGCCCTTCACGAATACAACCTTATGAATCAGAAAGCATCCATGCTGTAAATGAAGAGGGGTCTGGCTCAAAGTTAAAATAAAATGGAATTGGAAATAGGCCTTCTTAAATAGTGGAACAGCTTTATGTGCTCTTGGATTATTGGAATTATATTGCAATTTTCAAAGTTCACCTGAGGGCAATGGAAATTGTAGCACCTTGGATAGAACATGGCAAATTTTGCCAGTGTTCATGTCCATGTACAGCGGCTACTTTGAGACTTATCTATAAAAGCTGTATACATGTCCTCTCCCAATAGCCTGAGACCCAAATAAAAACAATAGCTGCTAAATCATGAGGTTAATTGTAAGATAGCCTTGTCTAAAATAGCACTGCAGAGAATGGTCTTCTGTGGATGCAGTGTGGTTCAGTGGAAAGAGCATGGCATATCCAGTGATGATGACCTGAATTCCTTTACTTGTGAGTCAAGGTAATTAACCTCGCTGACTCTTGCTTTCTTCATCGATAAACTGAGAATAATAATATTTAACTCACAGTGCAGTTGCTAGTGAAATAATGTTAAATGAAACAATAACAGTGTCAAATGTGTGGAAGGTTCTTTTTGAGTGTTAGTGTGTGTCCCTTTTAATGCCCCTCAATCCCATACCCCACACTCCTGCAATGATCACACCTTCTCTCTCCTGCACAAGAAAGGAGGGTTGTGGACAATGCTCAGAGCCCTAATACATGGCATAAACAGAATACAAAACATAACTAACAATGCACAAACACCAGAAGAGAAACTAGATAACTGGGAGCTCCTAAAAATCAAACACTTATGCTCATCAAAAGACTTCACCAAAAGAATCAAAAGACAACCTACAGACTGGGAAAAATTTTTTGGCTATAATACATCCGATCAGGGTCTAATCTCTAAGATCTACAAGATACTGCAAACCTCAACAACAAAAAGGCAAACAACCCAATTAAAAAATGGGCAAAGGATATGGACAGGCACTTCACCAAAGAAAACATTCAGGTGGCTAACAGATACATGAGAAATGCTCACAATCATTAGCCATTAGAGAAATGCCAATCAAAACTACAATGAGATACCATCTCACCCCAACAAGGCTAGCATTACTCCAAAAAACACAAAATAATAAATGATGGAGAGGTTGTGGAGAGACCGGGACACTTATACACTTCTGGTGGGAATGTAAAATGGAACAACCACTTTGGAAATCAATTTGGTGCTTCCTTAAAAAAGCTAGAAATTAAAATACCACATAATCGGGCAATCCCACTCCTTGGAATATATCCTAGAGAAATAAGAGTCGTCACACAAATAGAAATATGCATACTCATGTTCATTGCAGCAATATTCACAATAGTAAAAAGATGGAAATGACTTAGGTGTCCATAAACAGACAAATGGATATATACACACAATGGAATACTACGCAATGATAAAAAACAATGATGAATCCGCAAAATATCTCACAACGTGGATGAATCTGGAAGGCATTATGCTGAGTAAAATTAGTCAGTTGCAAAAGGACAAATATTGTATGAGACCACCATTATAAGAACTCAAGAAAATGTTTAAACACAGAAGAAAACATTTCTTGATGGTTACGAGGGTGAGGAGGGAGGGAAAGGGGACTTCACTAACTAGATAGTAGACAAGAATTTTATCTTAGGTAAAGGAAAGGACAACACACAATATAGGGGAAGTCAACACAACTGGACTAAACCAAAAGCTAAGAAGTTTCCTGAAAACAACCAAACACTTTAAGGGACAGAGTAGCAGGGGCGGGAGATGGGGGACCATAGTTTTGGGGGACATCTAGGTCAAGTGGCATACAAAGTTTACTAAGAAAATGTTCTGTATCCCACTTCAGTGTGTGGTGTCTGGGGTCTTAAAAGCTTGCGAGCACCCATCTAAGATGCATCAATTGGTCCCAACCCACCTGGAGCAAAGGAGAATAAAGAACACCAAAGACACAAGGAAAATATTAGCCCAAGAGACAAAAGGGCCACATAAACAGAGACTCCATCAGCCTGAGACCATAAGAACTAGGTGGTGCCCAGCTACCATCAGTGACTGCCCTGACAGGGAACACAACCAAGAGTCCCTTACGGAGCAGGAGAAAAGTATGGTGCAGAACTCAAATTCATGTAAAAAGACCAGACTTAGTGGTCTGACTGAGACTAGAGGAATCCCCAAAGACATAGCCCCCAGACTCTGTTAAGCCAGAACTAAAACCATTCCCGAAGCCAACTCTTCAGACAAAGATTAGACTGGACTATAAAACATAAAATAATACTCGTGAAGAGTGTGCGTCTTAGTTCAAGTAGATACACAAGACTAAATGGGCAGCTCCTGACTGGAGGTGGGATGAGAAGGCAGAAAGGGATAGGAGCTGATTGAACGGACACAGGAAACCCAGGTGGAAAGGGGGAGTGTGCTGTCACATTATAGGGATTGTAACTAGGGTCATATAACAATATGTGTACAAATTTTTGTATGAGAAATTAACTTGAGTTGTAAACTTTCACCTAAAGCACAATTTAAAAAAAAAAAAAAGGAAAAGAAAGAAAAAAGGGTTGTAGGGTTCTAGTGGAGCCAGATTAAAGACAAGACCATCTGGGCAGCTGTACAAAGTGATGGATTACAAGTTTAAAATATCTCTAGGAAAAAATGGTACGTCATTCCATACTCAACTGGAAAAATATAAATGGCTCCCATTCAGTGCACATAATTTTAAAATTCATAGCTAAGTATAATTATTTTTTTCCCATACAAAAATTTATATGTACATTGTTATGTGACTGTAATTGCTCTCCCTATACTGTGACAGCACACTCCTCCTTTCCATTCCCAATCCTCTCTGCCTTCCCATCTCACCTCCGAACAGAAGCTGCCCATTTAGTCTCTTGTATCTACTTGAGCTAAGAGGCACACTCCTCATGAATATCACTCACTTTATATCCCACAGTCCAGTCCAATCCCTGTCTGAAGAGTTGGCCTCAGAAATTGTTTTAGTTCTGGGCTGATAGAGAATCCAGGGGCCATGCTTTCTGGGGTTCCTCCAGTCTCAGTCAGACCATTAAGTCTCATCTTCTTACTAGAGTTTGAGTTCTGCACCCCACCATTCTCCTGCTCCATCAGGGACTCTCTGTTGTGTTCCCTGGCAGGACGGTCATTGGTGGTAGCTGGGCACCATCTAGTTCTTCTGGTCTCAGACTGATGGAATCTCTGGTTTATGTGGCCCTTTCTGTCTCTTGGGCTAATCCTTTCCTTGTGTCTTTGGTGTTCTTCATTCTCCTTTAGTCCAGGTGGTTGGGACCAATTGGTGCATCTTACATGGCCGCTTGCAAGGTTTTAAGACCCCAGAAGCCACTCACCAAAGTAGGAGGCAGAACATTTCCTTAATAAGCTTTGTTATGCCACTTGACCTAGACGTCCCCTGAAACCATGGTCCCCAGACGCCTACCCCTGCTACTCTGTCCCTCACAGTGTTTGTTTTCAGGAAACTTCTTAGATTTGGTTTAGTCCAGATGTGCTGACTTCCCCTGTAGTGACTGCTGTCTTTCCCTTCACCTAAGATGATTCTTATCTACTACCTAGTTAGTAAATTACCCTCACCCTCCCTCCCCACCCTCATAACCATCAAAGAATGTTTTCTTCTGTGTTTAAACATTTTGAGTCTTATAATAATGGTATTATGCAATATTTGTCCTTCTGTGACTGACTAAATTCACTCAGCATAATGACCTCCAGCTTTCTCCATGTTATAAGATGTTTCACGGCTTCATCTTTTTTTTTTTATCGTTGCGTAGTATCCCACTGTGTGAATATTCCACAATTTGTTTATCCATTCTTCTGTTGATGGGCACCTAGGTTGTTTCCATCTTTTTGCTATAGTGAACAGTGCTTCAATGAACATGGCTGTGCATATATCTTTTCGTGTGACGGCTACTGTTTCTCTAGGATATATTCCAAGGAGCAGGATAACTGGATCGTATGGTACTTCTATATCTAGCTTTTTAAGGAAGCACCAAATCAACTTCCAGGGTGGTTGTATCATTTTACATTCCCACCAACAGTGTATAAGTGTTGCAGTCTCTCCACAACCTCTCCAGCATTTACTGCTTTGTGTTTTTTGGATTAATGCTAGCCTTGTTGGGGTGAGATGATATCTCATTGTAGTTTTGATCTGCATTTCTCTAATGGCTAATGATCGTGAGCAT
>NW_004443979.1:17472507-17474294 GCF_000243295.1 Trichechus manatus latirostris
CCTATTTTTTCTTCCATGATCTTTATCATTTTCGATTTTATATTTAAGTCTTGGATCCATTTTGATTTAGTTTTTGTGCATTCTGTGAGGTATGGGTCTTGTTTCATTTTTTTTTGCGGATGGATATCCAGTTATGTCAGCACAATTTGTTAAAGAGACTGTCTTTTCCCCAATTAATGGACTTTGGGCCTTTGTCAAATATCAGCTGCTCACAGATGGATGAATTTATGTCTGGATTCTCAATTCTATTCCATTGGTCTATGTATCTGTTGTTGTACCAGTACCAGGCTGTTTTGACAACCATGCAGTATAATAGGTTCTAAAATCAGGTAGTGTGAGGCCTCCCACTTTGTTCTTCTTGAATAATGCTTTACTTATTTGGGGCCTCTTCCCTTTCCATATGAAGTTGGTGATTTGTTTCTCCATCTCATTAAAAAATGCTGGTAGAATTTGCATTGGGATTGCACTGTATCCGTAAATCGTTTTGGGTAGAACTGACATTTTCACATTGTTGAGTTTTACTATCCATGAGCAATGTATGTTTTTCCACTTATGCAGGTCTCTTGGTTTCTTGTGTCTTGTAGTTTTCATTGTATAGATCTTTTACATCTCTGGTTAGATTTATTCCTAAGAATTTTATCTTCTTGGGGGCTATTGTAAATGGTATTGATTTGGTGATATCCTCTTCGAGGTTCTCTTTGTTGGTGTAAAGGAATCCAACTGATTTTTGTCTGTTTACCTTGTATCCTGAATCTTTGCTGAAATCTATTAGTTCCAGTAGTTTTCTTGTGGATTCTTTGGGGTGTTCTGTGTATAAAATCATATCATCTGCAAACAGAAATACTTTGACTTCTTCCCTACCAATTTGGATGCCCTTTATTTCTTTTTTAGCCTAATTGCTCTGGCTAGGACCTCCAGCAGAATGTTGAATAGGAGTGGTGATAACAGGCATCCTTGTCTGGTTCCCGTTCTCAAGGGGAATGCTTTCAAAGTCTCTCCATTTAGGATGATGTTGGCTCTTGGCTTTGTATAAATGCCCTCAGTTATGTTGAGGAATTTCCCTTCTATTCCTATTTTGTTGAGAGTTTTTATCATGAATGGGTGTTGGACTTTGTCAAATGCCTCTTCTGCATCGATTGATAGGATTATGTGGTTCTTGTCTTTTGTTTTATTAATGTGATGGATTGCATTGATTGTTTTTCTAATGTTGAACCATCCCTGCATACCTGGTATAAATCCTACTTGGTCATGGTTAATTATCTTTTTGAGATGTTGCTGAATTCTATTGGCTAGATTTTTTGTTGAGGATTTTTGTATCAATGTTCATGAGGGATATTGGTCTGTAATTTTCCTTTTTTGTGGTATCTTTACCTGGTTTTGGTATCAGGGTTATGCTGGCTTCACAGAAATGAGTTTAGGAGTATTCCATCCTTTTCTGTGCTCTGCAATACCTTTAGTAGTAGTGGTGTTAACTCTTCTCTGAAAGTTTTATTATAAGTCTCCAGTGAAGCCATCCGGGCCAGGTTTTTTTTTTTGGGGGGGGGTAGTTTTTTAATTACCTTTTCTATCTCTTCTTTTGTATGGGTTTATTTAGTTGTTCTACTTCTGTTTGTGTTAGTTTATGTACGTAGTAAGTTTCTAGAAATCTGTCCATTTCCTCTAGGTTTTTAAATTTAGAGTTCAGTTTTTCATAGTATTCTGTTATGATTGTTTTAATTTCAGTTGGGTCTCTTGTGATATCACTCATCTCATTTCTTATACAGGTTATCTGCTTCCTCTCCTGTTTT
>NW_004443979.1:17475144-17476358 GCF_000243295.1 Trichechus manatus latirostris
CTTTGTGGTTACCTTAATATTTACCCCTATTTTTCTAACTTTATACCAGTCTTTTATTTCTTTATATTGCCTCGACTTCCTCTCCATATGAAAAATCTATGTCTACATTTTATAAGTCCCTCTTTTTTGTTTTAATATTGTCATCTTTTACATATTGACATCTGTTTTCCTGTTTTCAGTGTTTTAGCTTTGATTTACTTTTTTGACTTCCCTATCTGAGTTGATATCTGGTTGCCCTGTCCTGTGTTCTAGTCTTGGGTTGTTATTTGATGTTACTGATTTTCTAACTGGAGGACTCCCTTTATTATTTCTTGTAATTCTGGCTTGGTTTTTACAAATTCCCTAAACTTCTGTTTATCTGGAAATCTGTTAATTTTGCCATCATATTTGAGAGACAGTTTTGTTGTATATATCATTCTTGGCTGGCAGTTTTTTTTTCCTTCAAGGCTTTATATATGTCATCCCATTGCCTTCTTGCCTGCATGGTTTCTGCTGAGTAGTCCAAGCTTATTCTTATTGACTCTCCTCTGTAGATGACTTTTTGTTTATCCCTAGCCACTCTTAAAAGTCTCTCTTTATCTTTGGTTTTGGCAAGTTTGATTATAATATGTCTTGGTGACTTTCTTTTGGGATCTACCTAATGTGGGGTTTGATGAGCATCTTGGATAGATAATCTTGTCATCTTTCACGATCTCAGGGTAGTTTTCTGCCAACAAATCTTCAACAATTCTCTCTGTATTTTCTGTTATCCCCTCCATTCTGGTACTCCAATCACTCATAGGTTATTCCTCTTGATAGATCCCACATAATTCTGAGGGTTTCTTCATTTTTTTAAATTCTTTTATCTGATTTTTCTTCAAATAAGTTGGTGTCAAGTGCTTTATCTTCAGTCTCACTAATTCTGACTTCCATTGCCTCAATTCTGCTCCTATGACTTTCTATTGATTTGTGTAATTCTGAAATTTTATTGTTAATCTTCTGGATTTCTGAATGCTGTCTCTCTATGGATTCTTGTAGCCCGTTAAATTTCTCCTTATGCTCTTCTCTAATCTTTTTAATTTCCTCTATTGTGTGTTCTGGGTTTTGCTTAATTTCCTTTGTAATTTCTTGAAGCGTTCTGTATATTAATCTTTTGTATTCTGACTCCAGTAATTCCAAGAATTTTTCCTCCTCTGGAAAATTTCTAGATTCTTTATTTTGGGAGCTTGCTGAAG
>NW_004443979.1:17476464-17482936 GCF_000243295.1 Trichechus manatus latirostris
AAATAGGCTGCTCATATGAGCTAGTTTGATTATTGGCAACTTTGAAGCTCTAATGTCCTGTTACCAGGTGGTTAGATCTGTTACTAGGTATGTGAGCTCAGGAGTCCACCTGCTCCTCCTGTATGGATTCAGCTCAGGTGCCCAGGTAGATAGCCACCAAGTGTGTGATGTAGGCTCTCACTTACAGTCCTAGACAGGAATGGGTGATTGGTGTAGGCAGAGGCATCTGGCTGCAGCAGGGGGACACACTCTGAGCAAGGCAGGGGGCTGATGGCTGCTCTCTAGTGTCCAGGAGGAAGGCGTGTCCCTGTTCCCTAAAGCACATTGGTGGGTGGGTTTTGTAGCTGGACTATGAGGACCTAATGCTGTTGGCTATAGGGACTGGGGGGCACTTCTTATTCACGGGCCCCTGTTGCAGGTGGCTAGGTGGCATGGGTAGAGCCACCAGTCCTCAGCTCCTGATGTGGGTAGGTGAAGACCCTTCTTAATGGGCAGAACAGTGTCAAATGTCAAGAACCTGCCACTTCATAGCTGAAACAGTTGAAGTTAGACTTGCGGTATATACCCAGTTGTACTGCGGTAATGAGAGCCTACGCTGTTGAGATGGGCCCACACAAGTCTATGCAGGGGGAAAGGCACTCAAAGTCTGTGGAGCCCTTATGCCTGTGCCTAGGTAAAGGAGCTGTGCCTACCCTGGGTTCCTGGCTTTGGCAAGCCAGCAGTTGATTTTTCCCATTTGTTAATTTGTTCACTCTCCAAGGCAGGGAGAATGGCTCCTGCAGTGTGACGGATGCTACTTCCAGCTCAGGGAACTTGGCAATTGCTGAAGCCAGTCGGGGACCCAGTGCAGAGCAGGGGGCAGGGAGGTAAATGGGAGAGAGGTTTCTCCATAAGGGGGGTGTTTTTGATCCATGTGGTAAGCCGTATGCAAGTAATTATCTTTCATGGAGGGCTGCTTCTCACTGGTTCTGGATGGCCGTGTAGAGTCTCTGGTGCTGGGTCTCTCCTGGTTCGGAAAATGCACCTCCTGAGCACAGCTGCTTGCTTGCTTCACCACTCACCCCCGAGCTGATCAGGCCTGAAGGGCTCACTCTCTTGCTGGGTCAGGTCTGGCAACTCCTTGCTGCTTCCGAACTGTCTCTCCCTCCCCCTGCCACTCAGTCTGGTTCCTCAACTGTGCCTTTGATGTTCAGGGCTCCCAGATTGCCATATATAATCAAATCACTTGTTTTTTCAGGTCTTTGTTGTAAGAGGGTCCACCAGAAGCATCTGACTACTCTGCCATCTTGGCCCCACCCCTAAGTATTATTTTTTATATATAATCTCCTGGGGCCTTCATAGGAGCATAGATTTTCGTAACAGGTGGATCTCTCTTTTTTTTTTTTTTTTTTTTTGACAACAAATAAAATCTTCATCCTACTTTTAATGGCTATCAACTATTTGAAGGCAGTATTAAGTAGTGGGTGGTGGTATAAAAAGGTGGAGATAGAATCCAGAAAGAGATAAGTTGTCTTGAATAAAAAGAGAAGAATTGATGGGGAAGGGGAGGATTTAGGAATAGTAAATCAGCAACGTTAATTGTTGGAGGGGTAGAGGTAGGGAAGAAGGGAGAGAGAAAGGGAGGGAGGGAAAGAGACAGAGAGAGAAGACGTAAAGCTATGAGGTCGAGAGAAAGATTGGTAAGAAATGAGATATCCAATGGTCATTATTTCGGGAAATGCTACGTACCCTGTGATATAAACTCCATCCTCATGCTGTCATATAGAATGTCTATTAAATTTTACATTGGTCACTAATGCACTTCAGCATGTGCATTTTTGCTTTAAGGGAGCTTAACTTGATGCTGTGTCACCTCTGAGTATCTCTCTGTGTTCTCTTAACCTCGTTTCTCTTATTCCCCAAACACAAGCTGAATTGAGGGAAGAGGTGGGCATTCTAGGCAGTATGGCAGCCCTTTAAACTTGCATAGAAGTATTTTTTCAACATCTGTTTAGTTGGGGTAAAGTGAAATAACCTTTCAGTTAATATAAATATGTTATTAGTTTTCATTGAGTCAGTCCCCAGCTGACTCAAAGCTCCCTGAAGGGAGCTTAATGAGGAAAAAGAGGGAATTACTGATAAATGGGTTAATAAATATAGAGGTGTACTATTAGAGGACATTGGTGGTTCTGTGGTAGAATTCCTGCCTTCCATGTGGGAGACATGGGTTCAGTTCACCTTGTGTACAGCTATTATCCCTCAGTCAGTGGAGGCTTGTGTGTTTCTATAATGCTGAGCAAGTTTCAGCATAGCTTCCAGACTAATATGAACTAGGAAGAAAGGCCTGGCTATCTACTTATGAAAAAGTCAGCCAATGAAAACCCTATGGATCACAGTGGACTGGGCGGCTTTTTATTTCATTGTGCATCAGGTTGCCATGAGTTAGTTCAATGGCTGCTAACAACCAAAACATTATTTATATTAATAGAAAAGTTTCACTCCATCCCTACTAAATAGATGTTGAACAAATACTTAAGTATGAAGGGCTTCCACTCTGCCTGGAGTACCCACCTCTTCCCTAAATTCAGCTTGTATTTGAGGAACAAGAGAAACCAGATTAAGAAAACACAGAGAGATACACAGAGGAGAGATAAGTGTCAAGACAAGGGAGAGCTGAGGGAGCTGACAATCCATTTGTCTGCTGGGATTAGTCTGAGACTGCTAACCTACTTCTACAGGACAGGCCAAAGGAACACTCACAAAAAAGAGAGAGAAGGAACAACCATGTGTCATAAGAATTTCAGAAAGGTAGAGAAAGTGAACATCCACGTCAAATGCTGTAGTGAGGTCTACTGAGACCAAGACAGAAATGTTTCCATGTGGTGGCAGAAGCCATCTCAGTGAAGAAATGAGATCTTAAGTGATATCACAGATTAATCCTGGGGCCAACTTAAACAGAGAAGGTCATAGGAGTCAGAGAAAGCTTCATCTGAGGCCCTTTTCTCTCTCACCCTGCATGCTCTCCCTGGGTGAGTCAATCTATTTCTGTGATATCGATTACCTTCTAAATGATGATATACTACCAGTCTACTGTTCTAGCCAAGACACCTCTTTCTCTCTCCCCATCCTTCCCTTTTACTTGCTACTTCCCCCACCCAGTTTCCAGCCAGTATTCCAGCAGCCTATCAGACATTTTCACTTGCATGTCCATGAGAAATTCAATTTCACTGCAACCAAAATGGAACTACTCTTCTTACTCCCAAACAGTTCTACCTTTTACTTTCTTTCTTGGTGAAGAACATGTATATTAACACCTGAGAATCTCCTGGAATTCCTCCCTTTCCCTTACCTTCTCTGTACATCACTAACCAAGTGCTATTGATTCTTGTTACCTCTTGATATCTCTTCAATCCCTCCTCCCTCCTCTCTTCAGTTAAGTTTTTTTAGGTCTTTGTTCTTCACAATGTTTCTGCACCAATTTCCTAACTGGTCTCCCTTACCCAGGTTCTGCACCCCTGACAGAGTGGTATTTCTGAGATACAAATCTAATCACACAGATACCTTAGATTCAAATTCTTCCTTTAGCATCAATAATTAATACGGGTAGAAGATATAGTAAGAAATCTGTGCTTCAACTATTCCTCTGTACAAAGGAGAATATGATTATCTTTACATACAATGGAAGAACTTCTATGATGATTAATTCAATAGTGCTTTCTAAAAACTAGGTTTTGAGGATTGTAAATGTCAGAGAACTTTCTGATATAGGGCTAAGTTTCAAAGTTCTAACTAGCAGAATATTAAATTATATTTTATAGTCTGATATCAACAATGTAAAATGCATAGAAAAACTTTAAAAGGAAATAGCCTAAATTTTAATAGCAATTGTCTCTTATTTTTCTTATGTCTCCTATTTTCCTCATAATACATTTCCTACATTTCCCACAATGGGCATATAATGCTTCTAAAATAGAGGAGAAACATTCAATTTTTTAAAACCTGAGCTGTCTTGAAAGAGGCACACTAACACAAAAGAGAATTCCCAATATTTAAAACAGCTGCCACAATTCTTTCTGAGGAGGGAAGCTGGGCTTGATTATGTACTCAACTGTTAAAAGGAACGGGTTCTCTCTTTGTGCATCTCCCAGGGTTAATGTGTATGAGACATCAGCCCTGGTGGTGTAGTGGTTAAGCATTTGGCTGCTAGCCAAAAGGTTAATAGTTCAAATCCACCGGTTGCTCCTTGGAAACCCAATGGGGCAGTTCTTCTCTCCCCTATAGGGTTGCTATGAGTTGGACGCCACAGCAGTGGGTTTTTTGTATTACCATGGACAATCCTATACCATCCAATGGCTTTGAACAAGTTCATTTAGGTTCAAACCTCTGCTGAGAATTTGCATTTCTAAAAAGTTCCCAGGCTATGCTAATGCTGCTGATTAGGGATCAGTTTAGAGAACCACTAGTATAGCAGTGGTTCTCAAAATTTATTATAGGTAAGAATCACCTGGGAATTGTTAAAATGTAGATTCTGATTCAGTATGTCTGGGGTGGAAATGCAAATTCTCAGCAAGGGTTTGAACTGGGACGAACCTCTTCTAAGCCGTGAAACCATCCCACACTCCCTGGCTAAGGAGGGTGAAAGCAATAAAGGAGGCTGCCATGTGGCCGGTAGGTCCAGACCATGGTAGGTGACAACTGTAGATCTTGTGGGGCCTCAGAGTAAAATTGTGAAAATGAAAGCAGGCACTAAATAGAGTTCAATTTATATTTGGACTTTAACAAAATTGGTAAATGAAAATTCAGCCAATAATATTCTCTATCAATTTTATGTATACCATCCAGCGGAACTGAAGGGTAACCTCAAAAGGGATCATTTCTATGTTCTTCATTCACAGCTGTATTTTCATTAAAAGATTATTTTCTACCTGTCTATATTTTCATATTCTTGGATTATCTCATTCAAAAGGAAAGTTCTTTTCAAATATTTCCACCATCCAGGAGAGCAGTCCCACAATAATTACAGAGGCAGAAGTAGATTTCCTGGCTTTTTTCTTCTCACTTCACATAGAACTATCTGCATACCAATTTTTTAAATAAAATAAATTTAGTAAAAGTTACTATTAGAAAGACTTGGTAGCTTTAAACCAATGGTTCTCAGTCGGGGGGATTTTTACCCCCAAGAGATATTTGGCAACATTTGGGGACATTTTTTTTTAAATCATAACTGAGGGTCTCCTGGTGGCATCTAGCAGGTAGAGGCCAGGGATGCTGCTAAACATTCTGCACATCACAGGACCATCCCCTAAAACATAGAATTATGTGGTCCAAAATATCAATAGTATCAAAGCTTAGAAATCTTTAAACAATAAACAAGGATAAAATTCTAGGTCATGGTCACCAGCTTTCAAGAATGAGAGACAAATTTCCTCTTAAGTGCCTGCCCAGTAGGACTCAAGACTCTCTCCAGATGAAACTAGGAGAGAGGATCAATCATCTAATCTTTTTCAACCATAATCCCCAGTATGGAGCCCTGGTGGCACAGTGGTTAAGAGTTCAGCTGTTAACCAAAAGGTTAGCAATTCCAGTCTACCAGCCACTCCTTGGAAACCCTATGGGGCAGTTCTACCCTATTCTACAGGGTCAGTATGAGTGGGAATTGACTCGATAGCAGTGGGTTTGGTGGGGGTTTTTTGTTTGTTTTATTTTTTTCGTACCCAGTCCTCCACCACGTGTCTGTCAGTTTGTCCTACTGTGGTGGCCTGTTTGTTGCTGTGATGCTGGAAGTTATGCCACCAGTATATCAAATACCAGCAGGGTCACTCATGGTGGACAGGTTTCGGTGAAGCTTGCAGACTAAGACAGACTAGGAAGAAGGAACTGGCGGTCTACTTCTGAACAAATTGGTCAGTGAAAAGCTTATGAATAGCATCTGACCATTATGTGATATAGTGACAGAAGATGAGCCCCTCACACTGGAAGGCACACAAACGACGACTGGGGAAGAGCTGCCTCCTCAAAGTAGAGTTGACTTTAAAGATGTGGATGGAGTAAAGCTATCAGGACCTTCATCTGCTGATGTGGCATGACTCAAAATGAGAAGAAACAGCTACAAACATCTGTTAATAATTGGAACGTGGAATGTACAAAGTATGAAACTAGGAAAATTGGAAGTTGTCAAAATGGAATGCATAAAGATCGATATCCTAGGCATTAATGAGCTGAAATGGATTCATATTGGCTATCCTGAATCAGACAATCATATGGTTTACTATGCTGGGAATGACAAATTGAAGACAAATGGTGTCACATTCATCAAAAAGAACATTTCGGAACTTCAGGGCAAAATGGTGCTCTAGACAGAAGCACCATGCCGTCCCTCCACAGCAAAGATCTGAAAAACTAAGCCGAACAGAGAATACAACAATCCTGAAACCCTAAAACATCAAATGAAGAGATAAAGAACTCAGCCAAGCACCAAATGGAGTGAGAAAAC
>NW_004443979.1:17483356-17485148 GCF_000243295.1 Trichechus manatus latirostris
GCTCCGTGCGCCATCTTTGCTTCTTCCTGAGGGGCTGCAGAGCTCCGGTAATTTGTGATATACGCTTTCCCACTCTCTACCCTTCTTCACCCACACTCGTCCCCCTCTGCTTCCCACGGACAGAGTCTCTTGTCCAGAAACACCAGCCCGCACTAGCTGACTCTCTGAGTGCCATTTGTTGCCTGCTAGTGTTGCTTTTTTTTTTTCTGCTTCTTTTGATTTCTCACTTGCCTCTCGTCACCTCCCCCTCCCTTCGCTCAAGTACCTGGCTCCACGCGCCATCTTTGCTTCTTCCTGAGGGGCTACGGAGCTCCAGTAATTTGTGATATACGCTTTCCCACTCCCTACCCTTCTTCACACACACTCGGCCACCTCTGCTTCCCACGGACACAGTCTCTTGTCCAGAAACACCAGCCTGGACTAGCTGGCTCTCTAAGTGCCATTTGTTGGCTGCTAGTGTTGCTTTTTTTTCTGCTTCTTTTGATTTCTTCCTTACCTCGCAAAACCTCCCCCTCCTTTCGCACAAATACCTGGCTCCGTGCTCCATCTTTGCTTCTTCCTGAGGGGCTGAGGAGGTCCGTTCGAGTGTGGAGCTGCTTCCCGGTCTGGGCTGCCATGCTGGTGGGATCTCGGGGCTTTTGTTTGTTTGTTTGTTTTGAATTGTTTGTTTGTTTTCTTTTCCTTTTCTTGAGTTGGGAGGCCTTTCTGGCCAGGCGGTGCTGTGTGGCAAGGAGACTTCCCCCTCGGCTTACACAGATGTGCATAGGGAACCCTGAAGGCATTTCTTTAATCATTGGTTTTTTTTTTTTGTTTGTTTTTTGGGGGGCCTTTCTTGTTCTTTTTATTTTTATTTTTTTAATTTGTTTTGTTTTATTTTCCCTCATTTTCCTTTTTTGTCTTTCTTCATTGCTCAGTTTCTCATCTCTCTATATCTTCCTTCTCTTTCTGTTCCCTGAATACCTGGCGTTGTATACTTCTACACCATCTAGCCAGGCTGCACTGCAACACCTGACAGCAACTTCCCCAGACCTCATAGCTGCACCGGTGGGATCCCTGGGAACTTTGCGGTTCTTTAACGTTTCTGATTTTTATTTATTCGTTCTTTTCCTTTCATTTCTTCCTCTTCCCCTATCTGTTTTTCTCCATTTCATCGTCTCTCATCTCTCCACTCCAACGGCAACCACCCCTAACATTCTTTTTTGTTTGTTTGTATGTTTTTGGCTCCTGTTCCTCTCTCCTCTCTCCCATATCCATCTTAGCTCCACATGTAACAATCCCCCTACTGCGTCCTGTCTACCTGCACCATGCGCTTGACATCACACCACCAAGCAGCACAGGCACGGCCTACTGGAACCTGCCCTGCGCTGATTATCGACCCATCCCAGTAACTCCTCTTCAGCTAGACGTGCCCTGCCGCACCATATCTGAGTGACTAATCCTGCCAATTGGAGAAGGAGGCAAAAAGTATTGTGCCCACAGATGAGCAAACAACAAAGAACACACAGTCCGCCTGCTGAGACATAGTCAAATTTAAAAAAAAACAAAGGGCAATGAAACAAACAAATCTACAATAAATAAATGAGAAAAATAACTACTGAATGCCCCGAAGACAGCAAACAATATCAAAACATTTACAAAAACAGGACAGGATGGTTCCAGTAGGCGTCCAAAATAAAACACCACATGACTCTCCAGTGGAAGAAAATGCACTAGAACTACCTGATAGGGAATTCAAATCTCTAATACTCAGAATTATCCAAGAGCTGAGGCAAAAAGCTGACAAACATGAGGA
>NW_004443979.1:17491209-17495946 GCF_000243295.1 Trichechus manatus latirostris
GTACTACTGTTTCATGAGAAACTATTTGTTCTGTAAGCCTTCACCTGAACTACAATAAAAATAAATAAATAGTCTACAGTTGGCATCTGAATCTATCATTTGGTCTCTTTAATCACCAAAAGGATTACTGACCCACACTAAGGCTCAGGAAAGATTTTACTCTTACATATCAGAAACCCATAACCAAAAATCCACCCTCCAAGTATTAACTACAGACTGTCAAATCCAGGAGGGAAACAGAATGAAAGGTCTCAGTCCATGTCTGACCCCATACCCTAAAAGACACTGAACCTCTTTCTTCATTTAATCCAACCTGTATTATGAGCTTTTCCTCTCATTTCTCATTCCCTCCTCATCTTTCTCTTAAGTGATAAGGCTGCTAACCAAAGGTCAGGTCAGCAGTTCAAATCCACCAACCACTCCTTGGAAATCCTACAGGGCATTTGTACTCTGTTGTCTAGGGTAGATATGGGTTGGAACTGACTTGATGGCAAAGAGATTTTTTTTGGGGGGGGTGGGGGTTGAGTAGTCAATAAGCTCACACTTCATTTTCAAAGCAGCTCTTACCAGCCACCCTACCTCATTTCAACCTCAAATTATTATCCTTGTTTCTGTTTAAACCTTACACTGTCTATTTTTATTTCTCTCAGCTAAGAGAATGAGAGCTGAGCTTCGATGAGTTGTGCGTCTGTATCCTAGAAATTCAGCTTAATTATCTTGGGTTAAGACAAGCTATTACTGTTCCATCCATTTTTAATAGGCTGTCACTGCAGTCATAGAAAGTCCTGTTTGAAGACATGATCTCAATGTGAACCCCCCAACTGCCTTTTACTAACTTCTAATTTATATAAATATTCACAAGGTTGTTTTTGTATGCTCGCCACTGTGCATTCCCTGGAAGATTTTTAAAACAGATATTCCTCACGTATTTTTCTTATGCCTTAAAGACTTTTGAAAATGTGGTTTTGGTTATGTTCATTAAAATGTTGTCTAGCATGGTGCCTCCAACTAGAGACACAAAGGGAATGGAGGACAAACCAAAGTCATGAGACCCCTCAACCTGGGTACATGGTAGTGTTCACCTCAATTACAAGTGAGTTCCTTTCATTTAAGCATTGAAAAGACTTTTTTTTTTTTTTAAAGTGCTGTAGTAGTGGATATTGACGGTGGGTAAACAGCATGATTAACATACTTGGTGTCATTAAATTGTACATATGAAAAACATTGAATTGACAAATGTGTTACATAAATTTTAACAACAATTAAAAAAAAAAGTGCTGTAGTACGTCTGGACATCTCTCCTCAGGTGGTAGCTGTCTGAAGGAAACTTTGAAGGGTGTAGTGGAAGCAATTCCTATATATGCCTGTATTTACTATTCTGTGAACAAAGCTACAGTTTCCTAACCTTTATATTCTCTTTTCCTTTGGTCCTGATATTTTTCCATTTCTACTTTGTTATGCCCTTTGAAGCTACCACAAATCCCTTTTTGGGGAAAAAACTCCATAAAATCAGTGATTTATTCTTAAAAAACAGCTGCAATAGTAAATCTATTACCTTTTAGTAATAATTAACATTTAATTTAATTTCAAATAGTAATACTAAAATGATGGCATAAATTATATACTATAAATAATAGTATAATTTATATAATGCTCTTAACTTCTCTAAGCATTTCCATTAACACTTCTTTTCTAACAGATTCTCACAGTAAATCCAGGAAGCAGGATTTTTTTCTCTCAGTGAGTAAGGAATCAAAATCCAATGAGGCGACTCGACCAAGGTCATGAATTTAGTTATTATTAACAACAGCAACAAAAACAGTAGCAGCAACTTACTATATATACATATATACATATATATATATATATATATATATATATATATATATACACATACATATAAAATTGAAAAGCAGGATTTAAACTCAGGTCTCCTAACTTCAAATCCTACACTGTTTTTGCTGTACATAACATACCTCTCCAGGACTCTAAGAGAAAGTAACTAAGTTGCCTAGGATCACCAGGAAATAGAAATAATTAAAGCCTGAGCCTATGATACATATCATTGGTCACTAGCACATACGCCAGAATATTTACTTAGTTGTTCAATTGCATGTTGAAGGAAGGGTGGAAAATAGAGAAGTTAATACGGTATATATAGCACAAAATAATAAGAAATCAGTGGCCTGAGATCCACATAGTGGCAGAGCCAATGCTAATTACCAATCTTACCAAGCACTGGGAATGCCCACTTACTCCCATTTAAACCAGTTTCTTCTGTCTCCCACTCTAATGTATGAACCTGGACAAGTCTGTTGAACTCTATGTATCTTGGTGGTGTTGGCTGTAAAATAGGGTTATTGGGCTAGATGATCTCAAAAGTCCCTGTACGCTAATGGTTCCTGGTTCTATGACGCAGAGGTGGACAGGTTATTTTAACAGTTCATGAAAAGTAACAATTGAGAAAGCAATGCTCAGTGATCATCAGGTTGGCTCTGACCAACCCTAACTCAGAGATCCTCATGCTTTAGTGTACAGCAGAATCACCTGTAGTGCTTGTTTCTTAGGCCTCACAACAAGGAATTCTGATCCACGGACCACACTTCACAAAACACCTATCCTTTCATCTAAATACTGATCTTGAATTGGGCAATTCGCCAGAGTGTTACCAGTTTCCAGGGGGTGTAGTTGGAACTCTTGGTCATCTCAGTTCCATATGAATGTATTAATTGCTTTGTCAAGACCCTTTAAGAATTTGTTCACCAGTGAAATAAACAAATTTATTTTTATCTTTCTAAAAATGACCATAATAAAAACATATGAAATAATAAAACCATCTGAAGATAATAAATTAGCTACCAAAAGAGTAGAAAGACAGAAAATGTTAATATTGCATACTTTGAATGTATTTTTGAGGATGTTTACAAATATTCAAAAGTGGGTTAAGAATACTAAACAGAGATATTTCCTTTTATACAAAGATTTTCAGTCTCAACTTCAATCTCAATTGATTACAAAAATAATCAAGCAAATTAATTTTGAGTAAATTTAGTCACTGAAACAAAGATTTGACTACTTCCTTATATCAAATGACAATATCTTTTGGTAGAGTCAAACTTTGCAGATAAATTTAATCACTAAAGGAGGCGGGGCCAAGATGGCAGTGTAGGCAGAGGGCTTCCTATATCCCTCTTACAACAAAGATCTGAAAAAACAAGCGATTTGATTGTATATGAATATATAGGAGCCCTGAACAAGGCAAAGTTGAGGAATCAGACTGAGTGGTGCGGGGAGAGGGAGATGGTTCTGAAGATGCAAGAAGTGCTAGACCGGACTCAGCTCCAGCTCTTCAGCCCCGACTGGCAGTGAAGCAGGCAACAGCTCTGCGCGTGTGTTAAAAAAAAACTCATTTGGGAAAAACCTCTCTCCCTTTTACCTCCTCCCTCCCCACTCTACACCAGTCTGGCCTTCCTAAGTCTGAGTCCCCTGGGCTGGAAGTAGATCCCAAAAGGCACCCTGACCCATTCTTCGGGCCTTGGAGAGGGAACAAATAAGATACTGGCTCCCCTAAGCCAGGAACTCAGGGTTGGCACAGCTCCTTTGCTAGGCACAGGCATAAGGGGTCCGCAGACTTTGAGTGCCTTACACCGCTGTATGGACTTGTGGGGACCCATCTCAACAGTGTAAGCCCTCACTACCACAGTACAACAGGGTAAACATCTGAAGTCTAACTTCAACTGTTTCAGCTGTGAAGTGGCAGAATTGTGACTCTCAACACAGCCCTGCCCTTTGAGCAGGCACATTTACTGATCCACACCAGGAGCTTGATGATTGGTGGCTCCACCAAAGCCACCTAGCCACCTGCTACATGGGTCCAAGAATAAGTGGTGCCCCCTGTCCTTACAGTCAACAGAGTATGGTGCTCATTGTCTGGCTGCAAAACTCACCTACTTACTCGCTCTAGGGAACAGGGCTGTGCTTTCCTTTCAGACACTCAAGGGCAGCTGTCAGACCCGTGCCTTGCTCAGCGAGTGATCCTCTACTGCAACCAGATACCTGTGCCTACACGAATCACCCATACCTCTCTAGGACTGTAGGCGAAAGCCTGCACCACACTTGGTGTCTGACTGCCTGGACACATGAGCTGAACCAAACAGCAAAATTTAACGGACTCCTGTGTGAACATACTTAGTTACAGAACTACCTACCTGGTGACAGGATGTTAGAGCTTCAAAGGCGCCAATAATCAAACTAGTGCATATGAGCAGCCTCTTTGGGCATATCAAAACAAAACAAAACAAGAAGCTAGGAATCACTAAACAAATATAAAATAAAATTATAATAACTTATTGATGGCTTGGAGACAACAGTCAATATCAAATTACATAAAGAGGCAGTCCATGATATCTTCAGCAAGCTCCCAAAACAAAGAATCAATAAATTCTCTGGAGGAAGAGAATTTCTTGGAATTACCAAAGGCAGAATCCAAAAGATTAATATGCAGAACTCTTCTAGAAATTAGAAAGGAAACTTTCCAAAATGCAGAAATTGCCAAAGAACATACAGACAAAGTAGTAGCGGAACGTAAAAAAGTTATTCAAGAACATAATGACAAATTTAACAGGCTGCAAGAATCCATACAGAGACAGCAATCAGAAATCCAGAAGATTAACAAGAAAATTTCAGAATTAGACAACTCAATAGAAAGTCATAGGAACAGAATTGAGGCAATAGAAG
>NW_004443979.1:17509173-17534590 GCF_000243295.1 Trichechus manatus latirostris
AAAATTCTAGCCAACAGAATTCAGCAACATATCAAAAAAATAATTCACCATGACCAAGTGAGATTTATACCAGGTATGCACAGATGGTTCAACATTAGAAAAACAATCAATGTAATCCATCACATTAATAAAACAAAAGACAAGAATCACATGATCTTATCAATTGATGCAGAAAAGGCAGTCAACAAAGTCCAACACCCATTCATGATAAAAACTCTCAACAAAATAGGAATAGAAGGGAAATTCCTCAACATAATTGAGGGTACTTATACAAAGCCAACAGCCAACATCATCCTAAATGGAGAGACTTTGAAAACATTCCCCTTGAGAATTGGAACCAGACAAGGATGCCCTTTATCACCACTCTTATTCAGCATTGTGCTGGAGGTCCTAGCCAGAGCAATTAGGCTAGAAAAGAAATAAAGGGCATCCAGATAGGTAGGGAAAAAGTCAAAGTATCTCTATTTGCAGATGATATGATCTTATACACAGAACACCCCAAAGAATCCACAAGAAAACTACTGGAACTAATAGACGATTTCACCAAAGTTTCAGGATACAAGATAAACATACAAAAATCAGTTGGATTCCTTTACACCAACAAAGAGAACCTTGAAGAGGAAATTACCAAATCAATACCATTTACAATAGCCCCCAAGAAGATAAAATACTTAGGAATAAATCTAACCAGAAACATAAAAGATCTATACAGAGAAAACTACAAGACACTGCTGCAAGAAACCAAAAGAGACCTGCATAAATGAAAAATTATACCTTGCTCATGGATAGCTAGACTCAACATAGTGAAAATGTCAATTCTACCCAAAGCGATTTACAGATACGCTGCAATCCCAATCCAAATTCTACTGGCATTTTTTAATGAGATGGAGAAACAAATCACCAACTTCATATGGAAAGGGAAGAGGCCCCAAATAAGTAAAGCATTACTCAAGAAGAACAAAGTGGGAGGCCTCATACTACCTGATTTTAGAACCTATTATACTGTCATGGTTGTCAAAACAGCCTGGTACTGGTACAACAACAGATACATAGACCAATGGAATAGAATTGAGAATCCAGACATAAATTCATCCATCTATGAGCAGCTGATATTTGACAAAGGCCCGAAGTCCATTAATTGGGGAAAAGACAGTCTCTTTAAGAAATGGTGCTGACATAACTGGATATCCATCTGCAAAAAAAAAAATGAAACAAGACCCATACCTCACAGAATGCACAAAAACTAAATCAAAATGGATCCAAGACTTAAATATAAAATCGAAAATGATAAAGATCATGGAAGAAAAAATAGTGAGCACTAACACTAGGAGCCCTAATACATGGCATAAACACAATACGAACCATAAGTAATAACGCACAAGCACCAGAAGAGAGACCAGATAAATGGGAGCTCCTAATTATCAAACACTTAAGCTCATCAAAGACTTCACCAAAAGAGTAAAAAGACAACCTATAGACTGGGAAAAAATTTTTGGCTATGACAAATCCTATCAGTGTCTAATCTCTGAAATCTACAAGATACTGCAAAATCTCAAGAACAAAAAGACAAATAATCCAATTAAAAAAATGGGCAAAGGATATGAACAGGCACTTCACCAAAGAAGATATTCGGTGGCTAACAGACACATGAAGAAATGCTCATAATAATTAGCCATTAGAGAAATGCAGATCAAAACTACAATGAGATATCATCTCACCCCAACAAGGCTAGCCTTAATCCAAAAAACACAAAATAATAAATACTGGAGAGGTTGTGGAGAGACTGGAACACTTATACACTGTTGGTGGGAATGTAAAATGGTACAACCACTTTGGAAATCGGTTTGGCACTTCCTTAAAAAGCTAGAAATAGAAGTCCCGTATGATCCACCTATCCTGCTCCTTAGAATACATCCTAGAGAAATAAGAGCCATCACACGAAAAGATATATGCACAGCCATGTTCATTGAAGCACTGTTCACTATAGCAAAAAGATGGAAACAACCTAGGTGCCCATCAACAGATGAATTTATAAACAATGGAAGACAATTCAGCCATAAACAACCTAGGTGCCCATCAACAGATGAATTTATAAACAATGGAAGACAATTCAGCCATAAAGAGAAATGAAGTCCTGATGCATGCCCCACTGTGGATGAACCTTGAAAACATCATGCTGAGTGAAATAAGTCAGTGGCAAAAGGAAAAATACTGTATGATCTCACTTACATGAAATAAGCAAGGGTTATTTACTAACTAGATAGTAGATAAGAATCATCTTAGGCGAAGAGGACAGCGCACACTACAGGGGAAGTCAGCACAACTGGACTAAACGAAAGCTAAGAAGTTTCCTGAATACAATCAAATACTTTGAGAGACAGAGTAGCAGGGGTAGGGGTCTGGGGACCATGCTTTCAGGGGACATCTAGGTCAATTGGCATAACAAAGCTTGTTATGAAAATGTTCTACATCCTACTTTGGTGAGTGGCGTCTGGGGTCTTAAAAGCCTGTAAGCAGCCATCTAAGATACATCAATTGGTCCCAACCACCTGGAGTAAAGGAAAACGAAGAACACCAAAGTCACAAGGAAAGTATTAGCCCAAGAGTCAGAAAGGACCATACAAACCAGAGACTTCATCAGCCTGAGACCAGAAGAACTAGATGGTGCCCGGCTACCACCAATGACCACCCTGACAGGGAACACAACAGAGAGTCCCTGATGAAGCAGCAGAAAGAGAGGGTGCAGAACTCAAAGTCTAGTAAGAAGACCAGACTTTATGGTCTGAGACTAGAGGTAACCCGGAAAGCATGGCCCCTGGATTCTCTATCAGCCCAGAACTAAAACAACTTCTATGGCCAACTCTTCAGACAGGGATTGGACTGGACTATGGAACATAAAGTGATACTCGTGAAGAGTGTGCCTCTTAGTCAAGTAGATACAAGAGACCAAAAGGGCAGCTTCTGTCCAGAGGTGAGACGGGAAGGCAGAGAGGGTTAGGAGCTGGTTGAATGATCATGGGGAATCAGGGGTGGAAAGGAGGAGTGTGCTGTCACAGAATGGGGTGAGCAATTAGGTCACATACCAATGTATGTATAAAATTTTGTATGGGAAACTAACTTGAAATGTAAACTTCATTTAAACTACAACAATAAAAAAAATTAAAAAAAATTTAATCACTAAAAATATACTAATAAAGGGAAAAATTAGAAAGAAAACCTTGACTATTAGAAGTTTGCAACAGGGAATTGCCCAAAACAGGTTAAATCCCCACACTCCAGAAAGAATAGTGTGGAGTCCAGTAAAGTAACATAAATAATGAAGTATTTAAATCAACTAACAAATGCCTGGTATAACTAACAGGAGACATGTGTCAGTAGACTAAATGCTATAGAACTGTAGCACAGCTTAAACTCTTCCTCAACTCAATCTTCTGAGAGATTTCATTTTTATTAACCTAAACAAATTTTCACAGATAAAATGTAAATCTATGGGAAAACAAACCCCTGTACTTGGCTTTATTTTTTCAACTGATGTGTTTTTCCATGAGGATCCTAATTTATCTTCTATTTTTGATGCAACATAATTGTTCTTCTAAATAACCTTATTTTATGACAAATATTTTATATTCTATCATCTATGACGAAACTCAAGCCAATGAATTTTGATTTTTGAAAGAGAAAAAAAACCTTTTTTTCCCCAAAACAGGTGTATGATTTTGTGATTTAAGAGAAGAGTGGCTGGCCCACATCAGGTGTTCAATAAATGTTTATTGAATGAATAAATGAATACAGCACCCATCCAGGAGTCTATCTTTCTGGTTTCATCATAACTTTCCTTTGTGACTTAATTCAATTACTATTATTTTACTGTCTACTGCATAGAAAAGAAAGGCCTTGACATTACAGATAAATATAAGCATAAGAGATAAGTCACTGTCTTATACAAGATAAAAAGTAAGAGAGAAATTGGGACAAATATATAAATAATTATAAAATAAGGCAGAGTATGATAAACGCAAAAAAAAAAAAAGCATAAATGTATCTTAACGCAGTTCAGAGAACATATTCAAGTAGGAAAAGGATTTCATGAAGGCTGTATTACCAGATATGTCTTGAGAGACTGGTAGAATTTGAACAGAGGGAAAGAAGATGAGGCAGATATGAGGACACATGAAACATAGTTTTAAAAACACCAAATAGTCCATTTTGACTGGCCTGAGGTAGGTGTAGGGCATAGCTTGGCAGGTTCAGAGCCTCTGGTCACTGAGCTTCAGAAGAGAGTGTCTCTGGATGTTACTGAGAAGAATTTACACAAAGAACTCAAATGTTAAGAACGCAGTGAGGGGCTCCCTGGTGGAGAGAGTGGAGTCACCCATGGAGCAACCCATCTTGAAGGGCCGTGCTTGCCCAGGCCAGGACAAGCAGCAGCTGAGGCACACTGAGAGGCCAAAGTTCAACAGCAGACAGAGGTAGTAAGCCACAACAGTAACTTTGGTGGTCTTTTCACATTGAAAGCTGAACTCTTGTTTAGACTCGGAAAGTCCTTCTGAGTTCTCAAACTGAGAAAAAGGGAGAAAGAGGCAAAGACAGTGATAATGAATATCCTGCAATTGGCTAGCAGGAGCTTTGCCAGTTTTAGTATGTTAAATGTTATTTGAACCAGTTTTAACATTAAAAAAAAAAAAAAAAAACCAAGACATGACCACTGCCTTAGTTGGATTCCCTAAGGAAAAGTCTCAAAAATTTGCATGCTGGTTTTTGGGGCTTCTCAGGAATAACACCTGCGCAAGACTATGGAAACATGTACACCAATGTTCACTGCAGCACTTCGCACAATAGCCAAAGGGTGGAAACAATCAAAATGTCCATCAACAGATGAATTTATAAACAATGGAAGACAATTCAGCCATAAAGAGAAATGAAGTCCTGATGCATGCCCCACTGTGGATGAACCTTGAAAACATCATGCTGAGTGAAATAAGTCAGTGGCAAAAGGAAAAATACTGTATGATCTCACTTACATGAAATAAGCAAATAAGTAGAAACCAAAGATTACAAGTGGTTACCAGGAATGGGAGAAAGGGGAAAGGGGGGAGTTTGCTTAGGGGGCATTGAGTTTATGTTAATGGTGGTGGGATGATTTAGAAAAGGAAAGAGAGAATGGTTGCACAACTTGAAGAATGTAATCAATGTCACTGAATTGTACAGGTAGAAATTGTTGAGATGGCATATGTTTTATTATGTATATTTTTAGCACAATTAAAAAAAAAAAAAAGAAGCAGGATTAGGCAGAGGGAAAAGTTGAGCTCTGATGCCAAACTCACAGAGAACTCCGGAGCTGGGATGGCTTTTCAGAGTTGTTCTAAACTGAGCTAATATACCAATAGAGCCTTTGTACCTCTAACTGATCAGTCATGGGAGTGGGTTAGGGAGCCCTGGTGGCGCATTGGTTAAGGAAATCAACTGCTAACCGAAAGGTCAGCAGTTCAAAACCACCAGCAGTTCCTTGAGACAAATATGTGGCAGTCTGCTTCTGTAGAGATTTACAGCCTTGGAAACCCTATGGGGTTGCTATGAGTTGGAATTGACCTGATGACAGTGGGTTTGGCCTTGGGTTTGTGGGGAGTGGGTTGTGTACCCTTGAGCAAGGAACTCCCTTCGGAAGAGAGGGCAACTCTCAGAGAAGGGTTCAGCTGTGAGTCCTCAGTAGCCAACACACCGGGTACCTGGGAGAATGAGTGCCTGCTTCTGAAAGGGGCATCTGGGCAGCACCCTTATGCAGCCACTCCATCCACACTTATATACCTGAAAAGGTTATGGAGCTGTTCGTACCACTTAGATGTGCCCATTTAATTTTATTATCAAAATTATAAAATCAGTGTGTTGACACATCTCTGTAATCCCCGCAAATTTTAACCTAGTGATTTGCACATGTTAGAGACTCAGTAACTTGGTCCTGAGAGTCACAGAGGTGCCAGGACTGGAGACTAGTGGAATAATCAGATCATTAACAGTAATAGAGGAGCCAGGAGGGAAGCTAGTTTGAAGAGAAAAGGAGATGAGAGAGGTCAATTTTGGACAAACTGAATTTAAGTGACAGTGGTATATCTAGAGATGGTAGCGATGTTCAAAAGGGTTAAAAATGTAGGATAGTAGTTTTGGGGACAATTCAGTGCTATACAACAAAATTTACAACATCATTTCCTCAGTTCTTAAGCATAAGAAAACATCTGGGGATTGATGGTAGAACAAGTAGATAAATCTTTCTCTTCAATATATTTTTATAGTAGATGCAATATACTTAAAAAAAAATCAGGTAGCCTTGCAGATAAAAATAAGCTGTAAATGGTGTTACTAGAGAGCTTTGACTAAGGGATAATTCAACTCTATCTACTTTATGGTTCAGACTCCTCGAACAGGGAGTACAATACAGTTATGTTTGCAGCAATAACCCCAATCTCAATGCATTGAGTCCTCACCTATGTAAAGAACAGAACAACTCAGTTTTTTGTTTTATATAGATTCTCCTCTCCCTAAATATTCTAAAATTTTTCAGCAATGCTCACATGTATCATTTAAATGGCACCTAAGCCTCGCCAGCGTTGGGCCCTTGATAAGACTAGTTTATCAGAATCTCTAAGGTTGGAGGGGAACTGTAAGAGGTGTACAATGAGGGAGAAGTTAATCACACACCATCAGGGCTGCTACCTACAGCTCAGTTTCCTCTGTTGATGCTGGTCTTGGGCCTCTGCCATCCTATAGTTGCTCATTTGAGAACGTTGGTCCCAAGCTGTCTGTGGCTTGTCATTCTCTGTATTTAGTGCAGAAATGCTTTGCCTTTTCTTGTCCACTTCTTTCAGATTATCACAGAATGGAGCTCTTTTGAACCCAGGAAAGAGCTCATGAGCACTTACACAGTTAGGTTTACTTTCTTTGAGTACCTAGAGAACGTTGGTGGTGGAGGGAAGGTGTTTTATTGCACAAAGGCCTCTCCGAATCTCAGATCCAGCTTAACCAGGTTACCCTTTTAATGAACCATTGTTCTGTTTATTACCACCTTGTATAGACCCTTTCCTTGTCTCAGTTCTCATTTTCTTCCCCTTCCTCTTCCCATGGCTTTCTCCAGTCCTTACAGGTATCCAAAGCCCTACAAAGTATGAAGTTCCTGGTAATGTTCCCAATTTGCTGTATCAAGACTGGCTTTAGTAGTTTCCTTGCACCAGGCAAGTTGAGCTTAAAAATAAACAGTGCAGTCTATTTTCAGTAGGAAGAGATAATGTGGTCTGAAAACCTGGGGATAAGAGTTAAACCCACTGAAAATCAATAAAAAGCCTTTAAAGGCCGCCATTGCTTTTCATGACATTTTTTCTTAATGCTAGATGTCCCATACCACCAGGTAGTCAGCTAATAGGATTCATTTTTATATAGCTCTACTGCAGGAACATGCAACTATTATAGTGAAAGTGATGGCTGGGGGTCTGGGGAGAAAAGAAATTGCCTTCTCCCTAGCACAGTCTCACATTTCTTTTGTGGGAAATAACTTCTTCACATACAATATTTGGGAGCAGAATTTTCCGATTTGTATGGTGGGTACTCAACCCAGATATCCCAGGTACCTCCCAGATTCTCAACTCTGCTCCTAATTTGCACTAACAGTACTTTCATTTAATCTCTCTGTAGGTATAAAATGAAAGAAAGACACCTGCCTATCATAAGTCAATAATTTGCTCCAGGCATATCTACTTGTGATTTAATATAGTAACATAGGTAAGTGCTCCAAAAAATATAGAATAAAAAAAAAATGAAGGTTATACTCTCAAAGGAATTTATGAAATCATTAAAAATTTCCAAAAACAATTTTTAATCCTACCCTGGGATAGACATGACAAAGCATTCCCCCTAGTCAAGCAGAAAGCAGGGGAAGGACAAGCTATTCACTTTCCATCTGAGAGACTGGTCTGGGGCCAATTCTATTGTTCATCCATAGCTGGCCCATGAATTTTTATAACTGACTTCCTTATCTGCTTCTATTCAGGTTCCACCTTTGCCACAGACTCCTCTGACCTTCAACTCTATCTCCCAGTTCACATCTTTATCATACTGGCTCTGACATCTAATGACTGATATCATCAGACCTTAAGATCTCTCTTCCATGAATAAGCAGCCAAGGCCTTGTGTACTCTGATGCTGATACCCATAGGTAGTGATAAACACATCCATCTGAACAAATAGAAGAATCAGAAACATTTTTAGGAAGTCAGGAGTCTCAAAAAATTAAGCAAATTATGACAGCATGTTGTTGATGTTGTTAGTTGCCATCAAGTCAGCTCCAACTCACGGAGATGTGAATAACAGAACAAAATATGGCCTCATCCTGTACCATCTTCACAATCATTGGAAAGTTCAAGTCCATTGTTACAGACACTGTGTATTTTGAGTGCCTTCCAACCTCGGGGGCTCATCTTCCAGCACTGTATCAGACTGTTATGATCTACAGGGTTTTCATTGGCTAATTTTCAAACGTCATCGCCAGGCCTTTCTTCTTTGTCTGTTTTAGTCTGGAAGCTCTGCTGAAACCTATCCACCATGGGTGGCCTTGCAAGTATTTGAAATACTAGTGGCATAGCTTTTGGCATCACAGCAACACACAAGCCACCACAGTATGACAAACTGACAGGTGGTGGGATGCCAGCATAACAACTCAAAAATAATGTGAGTTATACTATTAATACAACTCAGTCAACATGAACAAATAACTCAGCGGTTTCTCCAAAAATGTCTGAAAATAAGAGAAATTGAACAATAAACATGTGAGTGATTACCCATTATTGCTACTCCATGCAGGGGCATTCATTCGTAAGTTCCTTGACACTCAGCTGTGAACAGCAGTGAACTCCCAATCTTTAATATTATTCCAAGAAGTTGGTTACCACCAAAAATCAATAATGAAGAAAGAAATAGAATAGAAATAAAAGGCTAGATTAGAGTCAGTTAACTCAAATATCCATCTAGCTTTAACTTTCTATTAAATTTGACAAAGAAAATTATTGAGGGAAATTCTTAGTGTTAAATGCTACTAAAGTTAAATGCACAAGAGTAAGATAATCTAGACGAGTAGCTAATACAAGTACACAAGTTATTGTAGTACAAGACATAAAAGGAGATGTGTCCTAAGATAGGTGTTGATGCGTCTTCAGAGGACAGAGAGAGCATAACTGATGGGGACATATAGAAAGCCTTCTGGAGGAGGTGGCATCTGAGTTGGATTTTAAGGTTAGTAGGATAGAAATGTGAGCTGAAGCTGGAGGGGAATTATGGTGACCGTCGGTGTTAGACTGTGGAAGTTATAGTTAATGGAGTTAAAACAGAATGTATTAAAATTGCTGATGATAAGAGATATAATGAAAATTCTGTCAAATAGAGATTAATTTGGAATTGACATAAACAACGAATTAATGGAAACTACGTTCAAGATGTCCAGGTAGAAGAAGATTGCAACAACCCAGAGAAGAGGAATGAGGACTGGAGCTGGTATTCTAACAGTGAGACCAGACATTGAAGACAGAATCTTCAGGCCTTTGCCACAGAGAAAACGTGCAGGAAAGAGAACGGGGGAAGCCAGTGACTGTGATCTCAGGGAGTATAGCCGAGCCAGGAACAGGAACAACAAGGTCAGGAGGAACATCATTTTAGGGAGCTGGAGCTAAGAAAGGTAGAAAGAATTTGTTTTGAAAAGTGTTGATTTTCAGTGTGTTTCCTGGCATACTAGATAAATCAGCAGGTGTTTGAAAATGGGAGCCTGGAGTTTGGGAGAAAGGCAGTTGAAAGAAGGAAGAAGAGTGTAGTTGAAGCCTAGTAGATGGATGAGGCAATCAGGGAAGAGAACGTAGAAGGAAAAAGAGAAAGGAAGAGGGCACTAAGCATAGAAACCTACAGTATGCCCATATTCCTCACATTAATTGTACTTGAGAACAGATATTGTGTCCTGTTAATTATTGTAATCCACAGTGTCTCTCACCATGCATATAGAGATACTTGGTAAATATTTAATGAATAAAGAGGCCAAAGAAAAAACAGGTTAAAGAGCGATCTAGAAGAAACCAAGTAATACGTCTTTGAAGGTAATAAAAGAGAGAATTTCATGGATAATATTGTCTGTAGTATCATTTCCTGCATCAAAATGAAAAGAATGACAGCTGCGAGACAGCTACTGGATTTGGCAATCGAGAACTCATTCAAAATTTCTAAGAAGTTACTTTTTAAAAAACATCTGTAAGAACATTTTCAGTAGACTTCAGTAGAATGGTCAGGGTACAGACCATGTTGCAATGGATTAACTAAGAACCAGCAGTTTAAAGGAAAAAAAAAAAGTGCAGACAGATGACATATGCTAGTCTTTAAAAAGTTCAGCCTTAGAAGAAGGAAAGCAGGGTTTGACAGAGTTACAGAGCAAAGAGAAAATTTCTCAAAAGGTGTTTATAGATGTTAATAAACACTACAGAAGGAAACAAAAGAGAAAGCGTGTGTTTTATAGTAAACTAGTTCTGGGATATACCAAGTTAACAAAGTTAAACAGATTTATTTTCATTATTGTGAAACTTCCGGAATTTTTAATAAGCAGTTGTGAATTTCAAATATCCAAAAAGTAGATACTAGTATATATAGGATGTTGTCATGGATTGAATTGTGTCTCCCAAAAATATCTGTCAACTTGGCTAGATCATGACTCCCAGTATTGTATGATTGTGTAATCTGATGTGATTTCCTTACGTGTTGTAAACTCTATCACTATGCTGAGGTTATACTGATAAGGTATACAAGATTGGATTGTGTCTTAATCCAATCTCGTTTGAGATATAAAAGAAAGAAGCGAACAGAGACACGTGGGAAACTCACACTACCAAGAAAGCAGTGCTGCGAGCAGAGGGCATCCTTTGAACCTGAGGTTCCTGCCCTGAGATGCTCCCAGACAAAGGGAAGACTGATGCATCACAAGGACTTTCCTCCAGAGCCGACAGAGAGAGAAAGCCTTCCCCTGGAGCTGATGCCCTGAATTTGGACTTGTAGCCTACTGGACTGTGAGAGAATAAAGTTCTCTTGTTAAAAGCCATCCACTTATGGTATTTCTGTTGGAGCAGCACTAGATGACTAAGACAGATGTCTCAAATTTCTTTGACAAAATGATTCTTTTTCCACTGAGTACCTCCCAAGACTAGTGTTAGATAGATACACTTTGGGAAAACACATTCTGGAGGATATTTTTGTTGTTAATAAAGTCAGCCCTCAACTCATAGTGACCCCATACACAAATGAACAAATGCTCCTTGGTCCTGCATCATCCCTATGATCAGCTGCATAGACTGCTGTGATCTATAGGGTTTTCATTGTTTGATTTTCAGAAGTATATTGTCGGGACTTTTCTCCTAGTCTGTTTTAGTGTAAAATCTCTGCTGAAATCTGTTCAGCATTGTAGCAACATGCAAGCCTCCATTGATAGACTTGTGGGGCTGAACATGAGGTACATTGGCCAGGAATTCAATCTGGGTTTAAAGGGTAGGGAAGACTTAATTTTATAATCAAGGAAAAATAGACAGTAAAAAATGAAACATTAATGAAACATTATATAAAGAGATATTTGATGGGAGAACGTTCTAGAAAGTGTAAGAAAGGATATTAAAAAAGTGAACAGTTTGGAGAGAGAAGGTGCTTCTTCCTCAGTTGTCTGAGAGACACGAAGAGAGGGAGAATAAGATGTGCCAGCAAAGCTTACATGGAGAAAAAAGTTGAGGGAGTTCATATCAGATGGTTTCATTCTTTTCAGAAAAGAAAAGGCTAAGTGTGCAGAAAGGACAAAAGTCCAGCGCTGTCTAAGGGGAAGAGAAACAATGCCACTAGAGCATGAAAAGGAGCACCAAAAATAAGGAAAAAGTGAAGAAAGGATGGTGGGGCAATATAAGTTTCAAAAATATATTTATGTTAACTGCCAAAATTGTAATTGTACATAAGCTTTGGCCCGAAGTTTCACATTAATGGAATTTACCCCACAGATATACTTGCATAAGTCTGCAGTTGTATGTATAGGATGTTCATTACAGCATTGATTACGGTAGCAGAAAAAAAAATTAAAAACACCTATATGTAAATTACTTGTTCCAAATTGACCCTGGGTGGTGCAAACAGTTAAGTACTTGGCTACTAACTGGTCAGCTACTAACTGTAAGGTTGGTGGTTCAAGTCCACCCAGAGGTGGCTTGGAAGAAAGAAAGGTCTGGCAATCTGCTTCAAAAAAATTCAGCCACTGAAAACCCTATGGAGCACAGTTCTACTCTGACATACAGAGGTTCACCACAAGTCAAAACAGACTTGACAGCAACTGTCTGGTTTTAATAAATTAGACCACATCTTTACATCAAAATAGTAGGTAGGCATCCAATAACAATGTACAGAATTGGAAAAACGTCCAAGATATTTTATTAAGCAAACAGAGCAAGTTATAGAATAAAATATATGAGTCCATGTGTGCGAAAAGAGTGTGTGTGTGTGTGTGTGTGTGTGTGTGTGTGTGTGTGTATGTCTGTGTGCATAAAATATCTGGCGGTGGCACATCAAAGTAGATGCCTCGACCAAATTCCCTGAGGGACCAAATTACTGGGCTGTGGGCTTTGGGGACCATGGTCTCAGGGAACATCTAGCTCAACTGGCATAACATAGTTTATAAAGAAAATATTCTATGTTCTACTTTGGTGAGTAGCGTCTGGGGTCTTAAAAGCTTGTGAGCAGCCATCTAAGATACTCCACTGGTCTCACCCTGTCTGGAGCAAAGGAGAATGAAGACAATCAAAGACACAAGGGAAAGATTAATCCAAAGGATCAATGGACCACAACTACCACAACCTCCACCAGACTGAGTCCAGCACAACTAGATGATGCCCAGCTACCACCACTGACTGCTCTGCCAGGGATCACAATAGAGGGTCACAGACAGAGCTGGAGAAAAATGTAGAACAAAATTCTAACTCACACAAAAAAAACAGACTTACTGGTCTGACAGAGACTGGAGAAACCCTGAGAGTATGGGTCCCGGACATCCTTTCAGCTCAGTAATGAAGTCACTCCTGAGGTTTACCCTTCAGCCAAAGATCAAGCCAAAAAAAAAAAAAAAACCCATTGCTGTTGAATCGATTCCAACTCATAGCAACCCTATGCGACAGAGTAGAACTGCCCCATAGGGTTTCCAAGGAGCGCCTGGTAGATTCGAACTGCCAACCTTTTGGTTAGCAGCCGTAGCTCTTAACCACTACACCACCAGGGTTTCCAGCCAAAGATTAGACAGGCCTATCTATAACACAAAACACGACTAAATGGGCACACCAGGCAAGGGGCAACGATGAGAAGGCAGGAGGGGACAGGAAAGCTGCTATTAGGGAACTCAAGGAGGAGATGGGGAGAGTGTTGACATGTCATGCAGTTGGCAACCAATGTCACAAAATAATATGTGCACTAATTGTTTAATGAGAAGCTAGTTTGTTCTGTAAACCTTCTTCTAAAGTACAATTGAAAAAAAAAGGTAGATGCCTCCAGGCTGTATGTTTGGAAGAACCATGGCTGATAAGAAAGGGAGAACTTTAACTTTTTACTTAATAGCCTTCTGTTTGGATATTTTACAGTGAGCATGTTACATGTACAATTTGTAAAGTTACCCCTTCCTGAGCCTACATCTGAAATTCTCTTCCTCCTCCCTGAAACACCACCAGCAATCAGTCCAGTGCTATCCTGTTACAATTCAGTCCCACTTAGATCTGAGGGATGGATACCTGTCTAAGCCTGTGAAAGAAAGATTCAGTTTAGATTTGCTGATAATTTACTTTATGACTTTGGAAAAAATCATCCACCTCTCCTGGATCTCTGATCTTCAGTAGGAGAAGGTGGTGCAAACAGTTAAGTCCTTGACTGCTAATCCAAAGGTTGGCAGTCGAGTCCACCCAAAGGCACCTCGGAAGACAGGCTTGGCAATCTACTTCCCAAAACATCAGCCTCTGAAAACCTTATGGAGCACAGCTCTACTCTGACATGGGGTCTGCATGAGTTGGAATGAACTCAATGGCAACTGGTTTCGTTTGGCTTTTCTGACCTTCAGTAAAGTTATCACTAAATTCTCAACCGACACTAATTTTGATTCCAAGTCTATAGCAAACAGACTAGAATAAGCTATCCCAGGACAATAACAAAACATTAACTATGAGGGAAAAACAAGATCTTGTTTTCAAATAAATAACAAAAAATTGATATAAGTGAAGCCTGATCATGCGTAACTAAAAACGAGTAAAATACAGATATGAAACTTATTTTAATAGAAATAAATTTTGCCTGAATTTCCTTCTTATTATCATTGCTGCTTTGTATTCATAATTTCTCTCTCATGTTTGTTTATTTTACTTCTTTTCAAACAGGAGTTAATAGTCTGATACTTTTCAGAAAATTCAGACAGAATTCATTCCTACAATTAGCAGTGCAGACGCTTTTTATAACCACTAGGGGTCAGACTACTACATTAATACAAGCCATTTCCAACTTGAAAGTGGTATTAATTAGTTGAGGGCCTGGCTAATTTATTTTCTTGCATAAGAATAGAAGACTGGCCATTTAAATTAAACATTACATAAAGAAGATAATGAGAAAGAATGCATTTGACAAGAGATACTCAGAAAGTTGAAACTATCATATATAATAAATATAATACAATGAAAAAGTTTCATCCTTAATAAAAATTTCAATTATTCACTTGCTCATTCTGGCTGGCAAGATATTACTCCAATCAAAGTGGGTTCAGATTGGAGGATTAATCACTCATCTGGGCAACAACCAAGAGAGCAGAAATAACTAAAATTATGAAACTGTCAGTAAAAAAGAAGAAATCCTCAGTTTTAAAGAATGGCCTGCATGCCTAGCAGAGGATTGAGATGGATGGTATAGACACTTTTCCAATGGATTTCAACCGTGGTAATAATAAATCTGAATCATCTTATAACAATGAGAGCATCTGGGATGTGGGCAGTGGACAGCCCTGGGCTGGGACTCTGTTCTTGTCCTAGCTTCGCCACTAACTGGTAGAGTGACCTTGAACAAGTTTCTTTTCTTCTCTTGGTTTCAGTGAATACATCTTCCAAAGGAAGAAGCAAGATTATATATGATTTATAAAGCATTTTCAAGCCCTAAAAAATAAACACAATAATTTAATAATATTGTTATATGGAAGGTAAGAAAGTGAGGAAAAAATTCCCTGAAGTTATAAAAAAAGGCTGTCAAAATACATTATTATAAACTTTTCTCATTAAAAAAAAAAATGGAACAAACTGAGATCATAGACTATATCCACTGTCAGAAAGAAAGTAATAAACCAAAAGTCAAACTTCAATGTATTTCCATGTCTAAATAGATGTTAGTTTTTACAGCAGTTTTAGATTTACAGGAATATTGAGAAGACAGTAAAAGGGTTCCATTACTATTATTGTTGTACATTAGTATGGTATATTTGTTATAATTAATGAACCAATGTTGACAGATTATTATTAACTAAAGTCCACAGTTTATTCAGATTTCCTGATTTTTTTTCCTAATATACTTTTTCTATTTTAGGATCTCACCTAGGATAACACATTACGTTTAGTCATCATGTCTCCTTAGCCGCCTTCTGACTGTGACAGTTTCTCAGACTTCGCCGGGCTGAGGAAATGTTTGTCAGGATACTCCACTGTAAAGTTCCTCTTCTGCTCCTTCTTTCCATATTGTATCCTTTGGAAGGAAGTAACTATGAGAAGCCAACACTGTTGGGGATTTATGCTTCCCCTCCTTGAGGGGGAGTATGTACATAAATTATTTGCAAATCTTATTAACGGGAGATTTGTCTCTTGTTCCCTATTTATTCAATCTTTTCTTTATATTAGTATGTTGTTGTTGCCAGTTCCCAGTGAGTTGACTCCAACTCATGCAACCTTATGTATAACAGAACAAAATGTTGCCCATCCTGCACCATCTTCACGATTACTGATACGATTGAGTCCATTGTTGCAGCTATTGTGACAATCCATCTCATTGAGGGTTTTCCTCATTTTCATTGATCCTCACTTTACCAAACATGATGCCCTTTTCTAGCAATTGTTCTTTCCTGATGACACGTCCAAAGTAGGCAAGTCAAAGTCTTGTCATCTTTGACTCACCTCTTTTGGTCATGTCATCAGGAACATTCTGGTTGTATTTCTTCTAAAACTGATTTGTTTGTTCTTTTGGTAGTCCACAGTATATTCAATATTCTCTACAAAAAATATTGAATACTGAATGAATAAGTAAATATGGAATATTCGTACAATGAAATATTACTTGGTCATCAGAAGCAATAAAATACTGATATGTGCTACCATATGAATGAATTTTGAAAACATTATGCTAAGTGAAAGAATCCAGATGTAAAAGTCTACACATTAAAAGATTCCATTTATATGAAATATCCAAAATAGGCAAATCCATAGAGTCAGAAAATAAATTAGTAGTTGTCAGGGTCTGAAGGGAGGGGGAATGGAGAGTGACTGCTAACCAGTGCAGGGTTTCTTTTTCAGATGATGAAAATGTTTTAGGATTACATGGTGGTGATGATTGCACAACTCTAAAAACCACTGAATTGTAAAATTTTAAAATGGTATGAGAATTACAGCTCAGTTAAAAAAAAAAAAAAAAAAGGATGAATTATTCCGAAAGGAAGGTGGAAAAGAAAAGAATCTAAAGGCAAATGTAAACTGCACCCTTGTCTGGTTCAACTGACAGATATAGCCCAATTGTGGCAGCCTAATGCTGTGAACATTCAAATTATATAACCAATTCTTCCAGTCCAGTCTAGACTCCTCACACTACCTGCTTATTAAAATTTGGCTTCCCATATAGTGTTCCTACTAGCAGAAAAAGTGCTAGCCCTTTTAATATGAGTGCCTGGTTGATCTTGACAGTTAAGAGTTCTCTGGTAAATTCCTAAATTGGAGTTCTTGATCGTACATGTCAGTCTCTTTGGAGCCTAATGCTGATGTTCTGACATCTTCAAATCCTGTCTATTCTGGGTCACTGAAAATATCCAGTTTCCAACCTTATAAGACTGAGGTCCTCAAATCACCATGTTTGACTAGGCAGCCAGCCAGATAACTTCCCCCCAGTTATACTCCCTCTGCATTGACTTCTTCAATTTCTAACACACACACACACATTCCAATTGCTCTTCCAGCCAAAGTTAACCTTAATGTACAAATCAGATTAAAATTGACCATTTAATCACAGAACATAAATGATAATGCTTCCTACTACCAAAGCTAAATTCACAGAGCAAGCTGCAAGATAAAAGGGCTAAACCATTTCAGAGGGCCCAAGCGCCTACCCATTCTATGATAATTCATTTGTATCTTGATTGGACAGCATCCTCAGTTCTCCAATTTGTTTGTAAAATTATTCTCATTTACTTCCAATTAACAAATAAATGCGTCCACTTAATAATTATGAAATTTGTCCTGTATTCAGTTTGAAACTCTGAAGAATGAGGCCCTTGACTTTCTGTAGGATTTCTGATTATGCTCACCTTATTTGATTGAGTATGTTTTAGATCTTGGGAGTAAAGATATTTCAGTCATATGATCCTTTTTTCTCAGCATGAAACTGCACTGAGTAGCTTCAATAAAGTTTCTAATTGTTTTCTCAATATTCAGCAATATATTAACATATAATAGTTAATACTTCAAACTGCTTTAAAATAATGATTCAGAATGATGGATGGCATGTATTATAGATTAACTGAGGAAGAAGTCAAACAGTCTTCTTAAACGCACCTTTATAAGTGTGTTAAATTATAAAAGTGACAATCCATAAGGGATTGGTTAAATAAATTATGATACATCCATAATATGTAGCTATGAAAGAAAGAAACAAAGAGACAAAGATGCAAAGAAAGGAACAAAGAAAGAAATAAGGAAACTCTCTCCAGAACGAATCTGGAAAGTTCTCTAAGATACATTTTTAAGGGATAAAAAAGAAAGGAAGATATAAAAGTGCATATAATATGCCATATTTTATATAAAAAAGAAGTTAGAATATATATTTGTAAGTACTTGCATAAAAATCTCCCGACTGACACACACAAAATTAAAAAGTGGTTATCTGTTGGGGGTGGGGTAGATGTGGGTGGATAGGATATAATGGCTATAAGAACATAAAGTGTGGTTCTTTATATATTGTTTTGATTTTTATTTTGAGCCATGTGAATGTATTACCTGTTCAAAATTTTTAAAAATTAATTTAAGAACTTCATAGATGGGATAAAAACATCAAAAAACATAAAAATAACCACAACTGAAAGTGAAAATCCTCAAGTATTGCAATGGGGATTAGGAATGACATAGAAATATCTGTTTCTCATGTAACTTGATAATAAAGAGTGATAGTGTGTTTTGAAAGGGCTGCATCAAGTTACCTCAACCAAATTGGCAGTGTTAAAATGTCAGTATTCAAAAGTTCTGTTTGGTGGTTTTGTCACTTGGGCCCCAAGAGGAAGCAGAAAAAGTTGAGAATGAAAGTTAGAGGAGGGCTAGAATGGTAAGACCTTGCCACTCATGATCCTCTCTCTACAACCAAAAAACCCAAACCAAACCCATTACCGTCAAACTGTTTCCAACTCATAGCTACCCTATATGACAGAGTAGAACTGCCCTAATGGGTTTCCAAAGAGCGGCTGGTGGATTTGAACTGCCAACCTTTTGGTTAGCAGCTGAGCTCTTAACCAGCCCTAAATAAGGACATATATCATTCCCTCTCCTTTCTTTCTTTACACACACACACACTGCACACACACAAAGGCATGTTTCCTAAGAACAGTCTTAATGAATATCAATGCCTACAAATAATTAAAATATAAATTTCAGCCTTCTCAGCCAGAACACCTTGCTATATATGCGTAAAAACAATACAGTTAAAAGAGTTTCTGTGAGGGGAAAGGCATGTTCTTTACTCCCTCACTAGCTCAATGGGAAGGACAGACCATCATAAACTCCTAGAACAGAGATTCTAATGGCGAGGACAGAGGTGAGAGGGAGGGAGGCACCCCTTTCCAGGTGTCAGCAGAGTTCATGTAATTTTCAAATTACATGCCTCCTTATGCTGATACCCCCTTTCCTGGTTGAGAATTACTGTCTAAGTGAGCCCTAGTTACTGATATGTGTCATTTCCATCAGATACACTGAAGTTAAAAAGAAGAAGAGGAAGCAGAAAAAGAAAAGAAAAAGTTGAAAATGAAAGGTAGAGGAGGACTAGAATGATAAGACCCTGCCATTCATGAATTCTCGCCATTCTCAGGAACTCACTGCCATGGAGTCAGTTCTGAGTAGAACTGCCCCATAGAGTTTTCAAGGCTGTAAATCTTTAAAGAAGCAGACTGCCACATCTTTCTCCCGTGGAGTGGCTGGTGGGTTTGAACCACTGACTTTGCGGTTAGCAGTCGAACGCTCAACCACTGGGCCATCAGGGCTCCCCCACCCCCATTCTCAGAAGACCTCCCAAAGTCTGTGGCATCTAATTAAGGGTCATTTTGCTGAGGCATAAATGATTCTTATGTTCTGGAAAACAACTGTCCAGCTCAAGTAACTTTGCTCACCTCAGCCTTGCTGTTCTTTACTTACCTGCAACACTATGTTATGGAAGGAACTAGAGGCAAGAAGATTGTGGAGTATCAGATATGGAGACTCTCAAAAGTTTCAGAAAATATCATTGGTGTATGTCAAAGCCTTGCTGTTCTTAGAGCCTGGGAGATTTTATTTATTTATTTTTAATTGATGGAAGAAAATTCTAAAACAGGCTTTAATAGCTGCACATTTTTGCCTAAAGCTGGTTGTGTGTAAATTACCAAACAGAAGTTTTTTCTCTTCTTCTATTTCATGTTTCTGTTACCATGGCCTCTTGCTGCCAAGTTCCATAATTTCAGATTTACACAATTATGACAGTGGTTCCATTATATTTTGGGTCAAAAAATAATTTTATCAGCTGTTACTAGGAGAAAACATTTCAAATTATGATCAATTTATAAAAAAGTTATGAAAACCTATCAAACAGGTACTTAAATATTTGTTGTTGTTGTACCTGGTGAGATAAAGGCAATTCAGTCAATGGAGCTGTTAAGTTAGTGATGAAAGAACAACAACAAAAAAAAAGAATGAGGAACAGTCTAAGAACAAATGATTAAGATAAGTCACATATTTCCATGCTTTCTTTTCACAGTGAAGTTTAAAATGGTTATGGAAAACTCATAAAAACACACAAAATACTAATAGGAAGCTCCATGGTGATAGGGACCTTGTCTTCTTTGTCCTCCCCTGGATTCTCATTGTCTCGCACAGCACCTGGCATATAATAAATGAATGACTGGAAGGTTTACTAGGGATAGTATGCTGTGTATCTTCCTGTTTTTAACCAGAGCTGATAGATCAAATAGAATCAATCATTTTAAAGAATTTAGCCCAGCATTTCTTAAAGTGTTTTCCTCAGGAAATTAATAGGTATTCTTATTCTATCTTTCTGAAGGTTTACAGTGCACATTAGCATATTAATATCATGCAGTAAAAAAATCTTTTTGATTTTCTTTAACCCAATATTTCAAACTTATTTGACTTTAGGAAGTCTATGGTAGAAAGTAGATTAGAGCTATTTCAAAAATTCATGGGAAATTTAAACAAGAAAAGCAAAAGCAAAACATCAGTAAATGGACAGGAAACACATTTGCATTTCTCTGCGAGTCTTACATATGAGGGAAAAAAAAAAAAGCCTTGGTGAAATTATGTCCTTGAATTGATTTTAGCACATTCTCTTAGCTTCTTTCCTTCTATCAAGATTCTACATAAAAGTTGAAAATGAATTCTTATTTTCACATTCTCAAATGAGAGTAATATTTTTCTCTTTTATTATATGGCTATTGTATGAATATTTTAGATCATGAATATATGGACTCAAGAAGAATCTAAGAAGAAAGTGCCAGGCCCTATCTGATCACCTGCCACTCCGATTTCTCTCTCTCTCCCGTCACCATATGGAGGGCACTGAGCCCACTCCTGCAACTCTAGAACTGGTTTTAGAACCATTTCTGATGTTCTTAAGGATGGATTGAAGGAGCTGTAATTCAGCACTCTAGTACTTGGTTCTTATCACCAATGCCAGTCTGACTTTAAATTTTTCAATTTTAATTACTATGCTTGCCTAGTTCTTGAAACAAAGTTACCATTTGTCCCCTAGCTCAGGGACTTGCCTAGTGTCTGTCTTGATTCCTGTGCTCAATACTTTCTCTTAATATCCCTCCTCAAATCCCCAGCTCTGTCACTAGAACCTGTAATATTTCTGCTAGTACTACCATTATGGACTTATAGAATGCCTTTGTGTACCATTGCGATATTTATATAACACTGCTTATGATCAAGGAACTTATTTCCAGAAAATTAAGTACAGCAATTGGCTCAAGCTCATAAAATTTACTGGTTTTACAACATGTTTCACAAATGAGAAGTAGCTGGCCTACTAGAATGATGGAATGGCCAAAGACTGGATTTCAATACTACTTGAAAACAACACTTAGAAAGCAGAAAAGGAAGAGATTCTGTCCTAAAGAATACAATATATGCTTTGAATCAGTAAAGGACACATGGAGTTGCCTTACCTATTTTCAGAATACATGCATTCAGAAATCAAGGGGCAGAAGTGAAAATAGCTTTTCTCATTATTTCATCTAAAAACCTACTCACAGGAGGCGGGGCCAAGATGGCAAAGTAGTCAGACACTTCCGTTGGTCACCCTTACAACAAAGACCCAAAAAACAAGTGATTCCATTATATATGACAGTCTAGGAGCCCTGAACATCAAAGGCAAAGCTGAGGAATCAGACTGAGCGGCACGGGAGGGAGAGATGGTTTGGAAGCAGCTAGGAGTTTCCAGACCTGACCTGGTGAGAGCCTGAGCCCTTCAGACCAGATCAACTCGTGGTGCGTGGTGACCGAGGCAAGCTGCGGTGCTCAGGAGGCATTTTCCACATCAGGAGAGACCCAGCGGCAGAGACTCTACTCAGCCATCCATAAGCAGTGAGAGGCAACGCTCGACTGGTGAAAGTACTTGCGTCTGGCCGACAGCACAGATCAAAAACACACTCCTTAGGGAAAAACCTCTCTCCCATTTAACTCCCCACTGCCTGCTCTGCACTGGGTCTGGGACTGCCTTCAGCAATTGCTAAGTCCCCTGGGCCAGAAGTAGGACCCATCACGTGCCCTGAGCCATTCTTCTGGGGCAAAAATAATCTGCTGGCTCCACAAAGCCAGGAATTCAGGGTAGGTACAGCTCCTTTGCCTAGGCACAGGCATAAGGGATCCACAGACTTTGAGTTCCTTTCCTCCTGCATAGACTTCTGTGGGCCCATTTCCACAGTATAGGCCCTCATTACCATAGTACAAGAGGGTATATATCTGAAGTCTAACTTGAACTGTTTGCAGCTGTGAAGTGGCAGGTTCGTGACATTTGACACTGTGCTGCCCATTAAGCAGGGTCTTCACCTACCCATATCAGGGGCCTGAGGACTGGTGGCTCCACCCACACCACCTAGCCACCTGCGATAGGGGCCCATGAATAAGAAGTGCCCCCCAGTCCTTATAGCCAACAGCATTGGGTGCTCATAGTCTGGCTACAAAACCCACCCATCTATGCACTCCCGGGAACAGGGACATGCTTTCCTCCCAGAAATTCAGGGGTGACTGTTGGCCCCCTGCCTTGCTCAGAGTGTGTCCTCCTGCTGCAGCCAGACGCCTGTGCCTACATCAATCACCCATGACTGTCTAGAACTGTAAGTGAGAGCCTGCACCACACACTTGGTGGCCAACTACCTGGACACCTGGGTCAAATCCATACAGGAGGAATGAGCAGACTCCGGGATCACATACTTAGTGGCAGGTCTGGGCACCTGAGGGCAGGACACTGGAGCTTCAGGGGTGCTGGTGACTGGGCTACCTCACATGAGCAGTCTATTTGAGCATATCAAAACAAAACGAAACAAGAAACTAGGACACAGTAAGCAAACATAAAATAAATAAAAATAATAACTTATTGATGGCTCAGAGACAACAGTCAATATCAAATCACATAAAGAGGTAGATCATGATGGCTTCAGCAAGCTCCCAAAATAAAGAATCTAGAAATTTTCCAGAGGAAGAAGATTTCTTGGAATTGCAAGAGGCAGAATACAAAAGATTAATGAACAGAACTCTTCAAGAGATTAGGAAGGAAATTAATCAAAATGCAGAACATGAAACAGAGGAACTTAAGAAGATTAGAGAAGAGCATAATGACAAATGTAACAGGCTGCTAGAATCGACAGAGAGACAGCAATCAGAAATCCAGAAGATTAACAATAAAATTTCAGAATTAAATAAATCAATAAAAAGTCATAGGAGCAGAATTGAGGCAATGGAAGTCAGAATTAGTGAGATTGAAGATAAAGCACTTGACACCAACTTACCTGAGGAAAAATCGGATGAAAGGATTACAAAAAATGAAGAGACCCTAAGAATTACATGCGATTCTATCAAGAGGAATAACCTATGAGTGATTGGAGTACTACAACGGGGGAGATAACAGAAAATACAGAGAGAATTATTGAAGATTTGTTGGCAGAAAACTTCCCTTATATCATTAAATATGACAAGATATCTATCCAAGATGCTCATCAAACCCCACATAAGGTAGATCCCAAAAGAAAGTCACCAAGACATATTATAATCAAACTTGCCAAAATCAAACATAAGAGAGAATTTTAAGAATGGCTAGGAATAAGTGAAAAATCATCTACAAAGGAGAGTCAATAAGAATAAGCTTGGATTAGTCAGCAACCATGCAGGCAAGAAGGCAACGGGGTGACATATACAAAGCCTTGAAGGAAAAAAAATTGCCAGCCAAGAATTATATATCCAGCAAAACTGTCTCTCAAATATGATGGTGAAATTAGGGCATTTCCAGATAAACAGAAGTTTAGGGAATTTGCAAAAACCAAACCAAAATTACAAGAAATACTGAAGGGAGTCCTCTTGTTAGAAAATCAGTAACTTCAGGTAACAACCCAAGACTAGAAATAGGACACGGCAACCAGATATCAACCCAGATAGGGAAGTCACAAAAGGAAATCAAAGCTAAAATATTGGAAATAGGGAAACAGATGTCAATATGTAAAAGATGACAACATTTATCTTAGGCTGGGTTCTCTAGCGAAGCAAAACCAGTAAAGTGTATAAATATATATATAGAGAGAGATTATATCAAGGAAACAGCTCATGCGATTGTAGAGGTTAGAATGTCCCAAGTCCATGGATCAGGGTAGAGGCCTCTCCCAAGTCACACAGCTACAGAAGCTGGCAAGCCCAAGATTGGCAGGTCGGAGAGCAGGGCTCCCACTCAAAGGCTGTGCAGATCAACGAATCCCAAGTTCGACAGATAAGCTGACAGCTCACGTCCCAAGAACGGGAGATGAGATGACAGGAAGCAGCTGCAGGATCCAGAGAGAGCAAAAAACCAGAATGTCTGCTTATATACAGATGCGGGCCACACCCCCAAGGAGACTCCCTTTCATCTGATTGGCTACTCACAGTATATTCAATCATGCGAGTGATTACATTAAAACACTGAGAATCATGGCCCAGCCAAGCTGACACACAATCTTAACCATCACAACATTAAAACAAAAAAGAGGGACTTAAAAAATGTAGACATAATTTTTTCATATGGAGAGGAAGTCAAGGTGACATAAAGAAATGAAAGACTGGTATAAACTTAGAAAAATAGCGGTAAATATTAAGGTAACCAAAAGGAAACCAACAATCCTACAAGTCAAAATAAAAAAACAAGAAAAATATAAAGATTCAGCAAATACAAAATCAACAACAATGAAAACGATGAAAAGAAAATACATAAAGAAAAATGACTCAGCACAGAAAATTAAGTGGAACAAAGAAATTGTGAATAACGCACAAAAAACACATCAAAACGACAGCACTAAACTCATACCTATCTATAATTACGCTGAATGTAAATGGACTAAATGCACCAATAAAGAGACAGAGAGTGACAGATTGGATAAAAAAAACACGATCTGTCTATATGCTGCCTACAAGAGACACATCTTAGACTTAAAGACACAAAAAAACAAAAACTCAAAGGATGGAAAAAATATATCAAGCACACAACACTCAAAAAAGAGCAGGAGTGGCAATAATAATCTCTAATAAAATAGACTTTAAAGTAAAATCCACCACAAAGGATAAGGAAGGACACTACATAATGATTAAAGGGTCAATACACCAGGAGGACATAACTATAA
>NW_004443979.1:17534690-17549536 GCF_000243295.1 Trichechus manatus latirostris
AGGATACAAGATAAACATACAAAAATCAGTTGGATTCATTTATGCCAACAAAGAGAACCTGGAAGAGGAAATCACCAAATCAATACCATTTACAATAGCCTCCAAGAAGATAAAATACTTAGGAATAAATCTAACCAGAGATGTAAAAGATGTATACAATGAAAACTATAAGACGCTACTGCAAGAAACCAAAAGAGACCTGTATAAGTGGAAAAATGTACCTTGCTCACGGATAGGAAGACTCAACATTGTGAAAATATCAATTCTACCCAAAGCCACCTACAGATACAATGCAAGCCCAATCAAAATTCCACAGGCATCTTTTAATGAGATGGACAAACAAATCACTAATCACTAAAGGGAAGAGGCCCCGGATAAGTAAAGCATTACTCAAGAAGAAGAACAAAGTGGGAGGCCTCACTACCTGATTTTAGAACCGATTATACCGCCACGGTAGTCAAAACAGTCTGGTACTGGTACAACAACAGACACATAGACCAATGGAACAGAACTGAGAACCGGGACATAAATTCATCCACCTATGAGTAGCTGATATTTGACAAAGGCTGAATGTCCGTTAATTGGGGAAAAGATCGTCTCTTTAACAAATGGTGCTGGTATAACTGGATATCCATCTGTAAAAAACTGAAACAAGACCCATACATCACACCATGCACAAAAACTAACTCAAAATGGATCAAAGACCTAAATATAAAATCTGAAATGATAAAGATCATGGAAGAAAAAATAAGGACAATGCTAGGAGCCCTAATACATTGCATAAACAGAATATGAACCACAAGTAACAACGCACAAACACCAGAAGAGAAACTAGATAACTGGGAGCTCCTAAAAATCAAACACTTATGCTCATCAAAAGACTTCACCAAAAGAGTCAAAAGACAACCTACAGACTTGTCGCAGCGGCGACGGTAATCGAGACAGCGAAGACAGTAACCAACTGCACAACTCTTACAGAGAAGCGGGGCCAAGAGGGTCACTCTGAGGAGTCGACCCCCACTTCAGACCCAGGAGTTTATTTTATAGTCAATACAGCAAGCGATAAAGCAATTAACAAAACAATGGGCTTTGGGAGTAGGCAAGGGAGAAGGAATTCAGGTAAACAAGTCAATCAGTAAAGGGACAATAGGTTTGGGAAAACACATCCGGACAAGTCTCGACATGTTGGAGCCAGCTCTCAACATGCTGTGCAGCATAGAGGCCTGTGGGGGCTGCAGTTGTCAATAGTGCAGCCATGTTTAAATGGCATATATCCCCACACAGACTGGGAAAAAATTTTTGGCTATGACAAATCCAATCAGCGTCTAATCTCTAAAATCTATAAGATACTGGAAAACCCAACAACAAAAAGACAAAAACCCAATTAAAAAATGATCAAAGGATATGAACAGGCACTTTGGCAAAGAAGACATTCACGTGGCTAAAGGACACATGAAAAAGTACTCACGAATATTAGCCACTAGAGAAATGCAAATCAAAACTACAAGGACATATCATCTCACCCCAACAAGGCTAGCATTAATCCAAAAAAACACAAAATGATAAATGTTGGAGAGGTTGTGGAGAGACTGAAACACTTATATACTGCTGGTGGGAATGTCAAATGGTACAACCACTTTGGAAATCGATTTGGCACTTCCTTAAAAAACTAGAAATAGAAGTACATACGATCCAGCAATCTTCCTCCTTGGAAGACTGGGAAATAAGAGCCATCCCACGAATAGATATATGCACACGCATGTTCATTGCAGCACTGTTCACGAGAGTAAAATGATGGAAACAACCTAGGTGTCCATCAACAGATGAATGGATAAACAAATTATAGTATATTCACACAATGGAATACTACACAATGATAAAGATCAACAATGAATCTGTAAAACATCTTATAACATGGAGGAATCTGGAAGGCACTATGCTGAGTGAATTTAGTCAGTCACATGATTTTATCAATCTATAAATATTGATAAGAGAGAAATATTGTTAAGACCACTAGTATAAGAACTCAAGAAAAGGTTTAAACAGAGAAGAAAACATTCTTTGATTGTTACAAGGGTGGGGAGGGAGGGTGCGGGTTATTCACTGACTAGACAGTAGACAAGAATTATGTTAGATGAAAGGAAGGACAGCATACACTTCAGGGAAGTCAGCAAAACTGGACTAAACCAAAGCTAAGAAGTTTCCTGAATACAACCAAACACTCCGAGGGAGGGATAGAGTAGCAGGGGTAGAGGTCTGGGGACCATGCTTTCAGGGGACATCTAGGTCAATTGGCATAACAAAGCTTATTAAGAAAATGTTCTGCATCCTACTTTGGTGAGTGGTGTTCGGGGTCTTAAAAGCTTGCAAGCGGCCATCTAAGATGCATCAATTGGTCCCAACTGACCTGGAGTAAAGAAGAATGAAGAACACCAAAGTCACAAGGAAAGTATTAGCCCAAGAGACAGAAACGACCACATAAACCAGAGACTTCATCAGCCTGAGACCAGAAGAACTAGCTGGTACCTGGCTATCACCAATGACCACCTTGACAGGGAATACAACAGAGAGTCCTTGATGGAGCATGAAAAAAGTGAGGTGCAGAACTCAAATTCCAGTTAAAAGACCAGACTTAATGGTCTGACTGAGACTGAAGAAACCCCAGAAGGCATGGACCCCGGACTCTCTGTCAACCCAGAACTAAAACCATTCCTGAGGCTAACTCTTCAGACAAAGATTAGACTGAACTATGGGACATAAAATGATAGTCTTGAAGAGTGTGCTTCTTAGCTCAAGTAGATACATGAGACTAAATGGGCAGCTTCTGTCCAGAGGTGAGATGAGAAGGCAGAGAGGGTCAGGAGCTGGTTGAATGGATATGGGAAATTGGGGCGGAATGGAAGAATGTGCTGTCACAGTACAGGGGGAGAAATTAGGGTTACATAACAATGTATGTATAAATTTTTTCATGAGATACTAACTTGAATTGTAAACTTTCACTTAAAGTCCAACAATAAAAATAAAAAATAAATTAAAAAAACATAAAATGGAAAGTAAAAGAAGAAAGTTAGAAATATCTGCTATGGAAACCTCTGCTTCCAGGAAGATAGAGCAGACATACTTTTTCTCTTCCTCCCAGTAAGTACAACTAAAACCACTGGACATAACATATAAAACAAATATAAGAGTCTGAAAGGTAGAGGAGAAGACAGATCACCTAGGGACCTCAGGACCTGAGAAACCACATGGTGGTTAGTTCCCTGGGTTTTCTTTTTGCTTCATATATCCTAGAGTTGGAGCTGGGGGGAGAAAAAACCAGGAACGTAGTAACATGGATCAAACAACAAAAAACCTAAGAAAAGCCTGCTCTCTGTAGCCAGTGGACCAGGCATGGGGAAGCCTAGTAAAACAGAAAAATTATAGACAGTAATTCCTCTACTCCAACCAAATATCACAGAAAACACTGTGCACCCTAACCTACACCAGCAAAGACCAAGTGAGAAGCCTAGACTTCCATCCTGACCCTGCTGTAATGAGGCACCCAAACCCCACAGGGTGGTGTCAGAGAAGGTCACGTAAGGAGCTGGAACCTTCAACCCCACAAGGCAGTAATGAGCTTCTCCACAACCCATGGTATTAGGGGAGGCCATGTGGGGACTCCACCTCCACCCTGTAGTAACAAGGTACCTCCCTCTCCACACCACGGTAGTGTCAGTAGAGGCCTAATGGAGAATCAGGGCTTTCACCACTGCCCAGTGGTAACAAGACCATCACCACCCCCAACTGGTGTAAATGGAAGCCACGTGGCTTCGAAGAGTAAAAGGTGTTCCTACTTCTCCAAGCCAGGAATGTTTCAGTGGAGACCTAGTTGGGAGCCAAAACTCCGACCCACTCCCAGCAGTAACAAGGAACTCCCTCTCACATGTCAATAGAAGCCAAATGGAATACTTGGACTTCTAGCAGTAATGAGGAGGTACACACCTATTCCCCTAATAGTGTAGTGTCAGAAAAGCCAGCTAAAACATAATGTTTAAATATAATCCAGTCTCATAACATAATACCCAAAATTTCCAAATTTCATTAAAAAATACACATGCCAAGAACCAGAAAATTCTCAACTTAAATGAAAAAAGACAATGGATACCAACACTGAGAAGACAGAGATGTCAGATAGAAACAAATCTGACAAAGAACTGTTTCTGTTATACCTTAGTGTTCTCTTTTTTGCCTCTTCAGTTACTTAGTGAACAACTATACACCTAGTTAACAATTATTTATATTAAATTCTCTCTGTTAAAAAAATTGTGTGATTTCTGTCACCTGAGTGGACCCTGACTGGTACAATTTTCTTTTTAAAAAATCTTCAAGATTTTGTGTAAAGTGCACTGACCCTAAAGGTTTTTTAGATGTCTTGGTAACTATTAAATCTAATCTTAGGTAATTAAGACAACCTGTTGCAGAGCTGGAATTTCTGACATAAAAATTGCATACTTTGTCACAAACTTTAATTAATATTTATTCTTGTTTTAATAAACTCTTTCCTCTGAGAATCCTTTAAAGGAAAAAAGAAATTATCACTATGTCATACTGAAGAAGGAATGAGGGTCACTAGAGTCTTATAAAGTTAAACATACACCTAACCTTTGACCCAGCAATTCCATCCTTGGTATTTACCAAAGAGAAAAAAAAAATATGTTCAAAAATGTTCACAGCGATTTTACTCATTTTAAGAGTCCAAATTTAGAAACAATCCAAATGCCTATCAATAGGAGAATAGATACATAAATTCAAATATAACCATACAATACATTCCAATAGGAAAGGAAAGCATGGTGTTTACCTTGCTTACCAGATCATCTGTAGTGAACAATTTCACATTTTTTCACCACATCAAAGATTCCACTTCTACGTATGGCTGGCGTCAGTCCCTCTCCCAAACCCCATAGCACCTTCCTGCAGAATTAGAGCCTCTTTTTAAAGTTACAATCCCTGACAGGGGCAGATGACTCAATAAGCAAAGTAACCAGGGGCTTACTTGTGCTTACTTACTAATCTGTAGTGAACAATTTCACATGGGTTTCACCACATCTAATGGATCACAATTACCACAGCCTCAACCAGACTGAGTCCAGCACAACTAGATAGTGCCCAGCTACCACCACTGACTGTTCTGACAGGGATCACAATAGAGGGTCCCAGACAGAGCTGGAGACAAAGGCAGAACAAAACTCTAATAAAAAAAAAAAGATCAGACTTACTGGTCTGATGGAGACTGGAGAAACCCTGAGAGTATGGCCCCTGGGCACCCTTTTAACTCAGTACTGAAGTCACTCCTGAGGTTCACACTTCAGTGAAAGATTAGATGGGCCCATAAAACAAACAATAATAGACATAGCTCAACCCTGCAGACGAGACTATGGGCATACCAGCCCAGGGGTGAGGATGAAAAGGCAGGAGGGGACAGGAAAGCTGGGTGAATGGAAATGGGGAACCCAAGGTTGAGAAGTGGAGAGTGTTGACACATTGCAGGGTTGGCAACCAATGTCACAAAACAATATGTGTACTAATTGTTTAATGAGGAACTAATTTGCTCTGTAAACACTCATCTAAAGCACAAGAAAAAAAAGAAAAAAAAAGGAATGAACTACTGATACACAGAACAGTATTGGTGCTGTTGTTGAGATGTCAAAAACATGCTGAATGAAAGAAACAAGACTCAAAAGAGTATACATGATTTTGTTTATGTGAGGTTAAAGAATAGATAAAACTAATCCACGATGACAGAAATCAGAAGAATGGTTGCCTTGAGGTAGGGAGAAGAATATTGACTAGAAAACAGTAGGAGGGAGTTTGGGGGTAAGAGAAATAAATCATGATTGGGGTGGGGGTTACAAAGATTTATGCATTTGTGAAAGCTCTTTTAATTGTACTCTTGATGGTTGCTAACCGAAAGGTCGGCATTTCAAACGCACTAGCTGCTACGTGGGAGAAACATGTGGCCATCTGCTTCTGTAAAGATTACAGCCTTGAAAACCCTATGGGGCAGTACTACTCTGGAGTTGTTATAAGTCGGAATCGACTTGATGGCAACGGATTTGGTTTGGTTGTTGTCTTGATGTGTACATTCCATTTTATATATATTTCACTTAAAATTTTTAGAAATAAGTAAAAGAATAATATTAAGGCACAGTTGAATTTCTAATTTTCAGACCTGAAATCCATATATACTTTTGAAATTTTAGTCTATAAACCTTTAGAAGGCGAACACCAAAACTGTTTCATTTATTTTACATCTATGTTAATATGATGTGACAGAAATGTTGACACAACATATGTTATATTAGAAGTACGATTATTTTTCAAACATACAGAGAAGGCATAGCTTCCGAATGAAATCTGTGTAATTCACCTTTGACTTTTCCTTTCTTTCCTCCCTCTCTTTCTTTGAAAAGAATTTGAAAAGCCTTCAATCACAAGCAAATTTATCATGAAACTAATGAAACCTACACTTCAAAATCCCTCATTGCATGGGATCCTTTGAAGCTCTGGAAGGTGCTCTAGCAAAGTATTCATGTAGTCTTAACGTTTTTGCAAAATTTTGTGAAAGATAACAAATTAATCACAATGGCTTAAGATTGCTGTCTCTTTCCCTCCCTATCATACTTTCCTCCATATTCAGTGGTATGGGAGTGACTGCAGATGTTCTGGGGATTCTGCTAAGGAAAAATTAAGTTGGAGAATACTTTTAATTTGGGTTTTATGGGATATACTCATGTTCTTTGTACTCACTTCTTTGTAGAGTTAACTGCTAGCTATTCCATGTAAGAATGGCTTCCTGAAATACTTCAACTTTGAACCTTGCCAACTCACCCTTAACTCAAAGATTCAGTACCAGAGATCATATTGCAGTATGAGTGTGTCCTGAGGTGGCCAGCACCAGAAATACGTAGGTAGTAGACGAGAAAAGGGTTTGAAATATGCCAAGCCAGAAGCTTGTCTGTGAAAAATTCTTCCAGTCACCACATGTGTAAATTTGACAATAGAAGATTCAATTCTCACCAACACCTAGGCAAAACAAAAGTTCTTTCCTGTCAAGAATACACTTTATAAGGCAGAGTATACAATTATAGATGTAGATTACAATTTTTTCCTTACTGGTGGAAATCATATGAAATTTTATTATAATTCTTGTTGGCTAATAAGTGTTAGTCTTAGAAGTCTGCAAAATGCAACCTATAAAAGTATTACAAAATAGACCGTATTAGTGTACAAAGTTGAATGTCTTATACATTCCAACTACCAATAAAAGGTTGGAATTTTTAAATTAATCAGGCAGAGGGAAAGTCATCAAAAAAGAAATGCACCAAATAAAAATCAATATCCTAGGCATTACTGAGCTGAAATGGACTGGTACTGGCCATTTTGAATCAGACAATCATACAGTCAACTGTGCCAGGAATGAAAAAAAATTGAATAGGGATGGCATCATAATCATCATCAAAAAGAACATTTCAAGATCTATGCTGAAGTACAATGCCGTCAGTGATAGGATAATATCCATACGCCTACAAAGAAGACCAATTAATACAACTGTTATTTAAATTTATGCACCAAACACTTAGGCCAAAGATGAGGAAATTGAAGACTTTTACCAATTTCTGCAGTCTGAAATTAATCAAATTTGCAATCAAGATGAATTGATAATTATTGGCAATTGGAATGCCAAAGTTGGGAACAAAGAAGAAGGATCAGTAGTTGGAAAATTTGGTCATAGAAATGACGCCGGAGATCACACGATAGAGTTTTGCAAGATCAACAACTTCTTCATTGCAAGTATCTTTCTTCAGCAACATAAACAGCAACTATACATGTGGACCTCACCAGATGGAATACACAAGAACCAGATTGACTACATCTGTGGAAAAAGACAAAGGAGAAGTTCAGTATCATCAGTCAGAACAAGGCCAGGGGCTAACTGTGGGACAGACCATCAATTGCTCATCGTTCGTGTGGAAGCTAAAGAAAATTAGAGCAAGTCCAGGAGAGTCAAAATACGACCTGAATTTACAGATCATCTCAAGAATAGATTTGACACCTTGAACACTAATAAACGAAGACCAGATGAGTTGTGGAATGACATCTAGTGGGAAGAACATACTTGGCATTTCTAAAGCTGAAAGAACTCATGAAAAAATTCAAGCCTTGAGTTGCAATATTGAAGAATTCTATGGGGAAAAAACTGAATAATACACAAAGCATCAAAAGAAGATGGAAGGAATACACAGAGTCACTGTACCAAAAAGAATTGGTCGACATTCAACCATTTCAGGAGGTAGAATATAATCAAGAACCGATAGTACTGAGGGAAGAAATCCAAGCTGCACTGAAGGTACTGGCAAAAAACAAGGCTCCTGGAATTGACAGAATACCAACTGAGATGTTTCAACAAACGGATATAGCACTGGATGTGCTCACTTGTGTATCTCAAGAAATTTGGAAGACAGCTTCCTGACCAACTAACTGGAAGAGATCCCTATTTGTACCCATTCCAAAGCAAGGTGATCCAATGGAATACAGAAATTATTGAACAATATCATTAATATCACAAACAAATAAGATATTGCTGCAGATCATTCAACAATGGCTGCAGCAGTACATCCACAGGGAACTGTCAGAAGTTCAAGCCAGATTCAGAAAAGGACGTGAAACAAGGGATATCATTGCTGAAAGCAGAGAATACCAGAAAGGTGTTTATCTGTGTTTTATTGACTATGCAAAGGCATTTTACTGTGTAGATCATAACAAATTATGGATAACATTGTGAAGAATGGGAATTCCAGAACACTTAACTGTGCTCATAAGGAACCTGTACCAAGAACAAGAGGCAGTCATTCGAACAGAAAAAAGGGATACTGCATGGTTTGAAGTCAGGAAAGGTGTGCATCAGGGTTGTATCCTTTCACCATACTTATTTAATCTGTACAATGAGCAAATAACCCGAGAAGCTGGACTATATGAAGAAAAACCTGGCATCAATATTGAAGGAAAACTCATTAACTACCTGCAAACCTTGCTTGCTGAAAGTGAAGAGGACTTGAAGTGCTTACTGATGAAGATCAAAGACTACAGCCTTCAGTATGGATTGCACCTCAGCATAAAGAAAAAAAGAAAAAATCCTCACAACTGGACCAATAAGCAACACCATGATAAACAGAGAAAAGATTGAAGTTGTCAAGGATTTCATTTTACTTGGATCCAAAATCAACGACCATGGAAGCATCAATCAAGAAATCAAATGACATATTTTACTGGATAAAATCTGCTGCAAAAGACCTCTTTAAAGTGTTGAAAAGCAAAGATATTACTTTGAGGACTAAGGTGTGTGCCTGACCCAAACCATGGTATTTTCAGTTGCCTCCTATGCATGTGAAAGCTGGACAGTGAATAGGGAAGACCAAAGAAGAATTGATTCTTTTGAATTATGGTGTTGGCAAAGAATATTTAATATACCAAGGACTGCCAGAATGAACAAGTCTGTCTTTGAAGAAGTATAGCCAGAGAGCTTCTTGGAAACGAGGATGGTGAAACTTCATTTCACTACTCTGCACATGTTATCAGGAGGGACCAGTCCCTGGAGAAGGACGTCATGCTTGGTAAGGTGGAGGGTCAATGAAAAAGAGGAAGACCCTCGATGAGATGGATTGACATGCTGGCTGCAACAATGGGCTCAAACATAACAACGATTATGAAGATGGTGCAAGACTGGGCAGAGTTTCGTTCTGCTGTACATAGGGTCGTTATGAGCCAGAACTGACTCAACATCACCTAATGACAACATGACCACATTATGTTTAAAAATCTATGAAAGTGGGTAAACAGAAAAAATGATTAAAATATTACCAAATGAATAGAGATCTAGAAGGATCCATCTATTAAAATGGTTAACTAGAAAGGAATGTTTAAAGGAGAAGGTATACATCAGGATTTGTGCCTTTAATTTTATGCTATTTGAATTTTATAATCAGCACATAACTCTAATTTGTAGAAAAATATACAAGGTAGATAATAAAGAGTTGTTGAATAAGTTAATGGATTAATTAATGAATTAATAAATTTTATAACTTCAAAACAATAAAAAAGTGTAAAAACCTGCAAATAAATAAAAATAAAACAAATAGAAACCACCTAAAACTTGCCACCCAGAGAACTGTTGCTTACATTTTGATATAGATATATATATATATATAGTTATTTTTCTCTTTAATATAGTATCTTAAAACAATACATAGTATTTTGTAAATTGCTTTTTTCCAATGAAAAATATACCAGGGAAAACCTGTACACCAATGTTCATTGCAGCATTTTGAACAATAGGCAAAAGGTGGAAACAACTGAAATATCCGTCAACAAATGAATGGATAACAAAATGAGGTATATGCATACAGTGGAACAGTACTCAGCTATAAAGAGAAATGAAGTCCTGATGCATGCCACGATGTGGATAAACCTTGAAAACATGCTGCGCAAAATAGTCAGTCGCAAGAGGACAAATACTGCATGATCTCACTTACATGAAATAAGCAAATACATAGAAACCAAAGATTATTAGTGGTCACTAAGGATGGGAGGAAGGGGGAAAGGGGTTGTTTTTGCTGAGGAGGCACTGCGTTTATGTTAATGGTTGTGGAATAATTCAGAAAAGGATAATGATAATGGTTGTACAACATGAAGAACATAATCAATGTCACTGAATTATACATTTAGAAGTTGTTGAATCGGCTGAGGTTCTGTTGTGCATGTTTTCACCACATCTTTCCTGCTTGGTAAAGTAGAGGGTCAACGAAAAAGAGGAAGACCCTCAACGAGATGGATTGACACAGTGGCTGGAATAATGGGCTCAAGCATAGCAACAATTGTAAGGATGGTGCAGGACCGGGCAGTGTTTCATTCTGTTGTGCATAGGGTTGCTATGAGTCGAAATCAACTCGACGCCATCTAACAATAACAGGGCATCTTTCCACACCAATAAATATATATCTAAATCATTTTTAATGGCTGCATTGTCTTCTAGCATGCACATTTGTTTTAAATAATGGAATTACTCATCTTAATTTAAATACCAGTAATTTTCTTTCATTCACTCATTCCCTGATTTACTCATTCAACAAATAGTTATTGAAAGCCCACATATTTCAGGCAGGCACTTGGCTAGGTCCAGGGGCCACAGTAGTATATATATATATATGTATATATACATATAATGTGTATGTGTATATACATATATGTGTATACATATGTGTGTATATATGTGTGTGTGTGTATATATACTTACTCCTCTTCCAATTCATTCCACTTATGTAGTTACCTTAAAAAAATCTGTATCTATATCTGAAGGAAGGGGGGTAAGAGAGCAAAACTAAAACAAAAAAAAATGTCATGTTTTTATTCTAAGTGCCAAGGGGAGTCACTGAAGAGGGTTTTATTTTTAGTTTTGCACTCCGCCCCCCACCCAGATATATATAGATTTTTTTAAGGTCACTGCATGAGCAGAATGGATTGGAGGAGTAAGAGTGAAAGTACGTGAAGGAAGAATAAAGTGAGGGTGCCCAAAATGGAAATTGTAAGTTTTAAATACCCAACTCTCCATGAGTAACAGTTGCTGCAGAATGATTTGGCAAAGGAAGATGATGAGTAAAGAAAAAGGGAAGTGTCTTCTTGTAATGCTTGAATGCACACAATATTTTTCATATAATTTCAGGAACTTTGTAGACCCCATAGATGAAAAACCACAGTTTTAAGACATCATCATCCGTCCTCAAAAGTAGGAGAGATTAGAGATGCATTTAACAAGGTATCATGACTTCTTTAATGGGCTCTTACAGCTCTTCTTGCCTTCCTTTTCATCCTTTCTGAGGGTACAAAGATGTCAGGAATCACGGTAAAGTTAGCCTTAAAACATTAAAACTAATTTGCTTTCTCTGCGTACCTCTGCATTCAGAAAAGGAGACTTCCCAGAAGGAGCGTTCTGGGAGCAGAAAGAAACCAATATAGTGCTGTATCCAAAAAAAAAGAAAGAAAAAGAAAAACCAAACCAGTTACCATGGAGTCAGTTCTGATTCATAGCGACCCTATAGGACAGGGCAGAACTGCAACATAGTGTTTCCAAGGAGTGCCTGATGGATTCCAACTGCCGACTATTTGGTTAACAGCCATAGCTCTTAACCACTACGCCACCAGGGTTTCCATAGTGCTGTATGTTTACAGTGAATCATTTAGAATGAACTGTCACAAACTGGCTGGTAGATGATGAAATACTTTCCCAGATTTCTGTGGTTGACTTTCCTTGTCTGACCCTTACTGTAGCACTTGTATATTTCCAAAAACAGTGCAGCAAACATGCCAACAATCCGTGCTCAATCTCCAGAGGACAGGAACCTGATATTAAACTGAAAGTACTAATTCTGAGCAGAGACATGTTTTTTGTTGTTTACTTTTGTATGGATTCTTCACTGGTCTTTTAAGCTAAAGATAAAAAATGTCATTTCTCTGGCACGGCTAACGTACTGGGCCATATGTGTTTATAGCATTCTATAAATATCAGAGAATATGACAAGTTCTTTGCCTTAAGGAATAAGGGAACTACCAAGACCTAAAAGATAAGGTCTCTGTAATATTCTGCTAAAGGAAAAAGTCCAACAGCAACTGGGGTATCTCATCTTCACTGAGAAGTCCCTGAGCTGCGCAAATGGTTACCATGCTTAGCTGCTAACAGAAAAGTGGAGGTTTGAGTTCATGCAGAGGTGCCTTGGAAGAAAGGCGTGGCCATCTACTCCTGAAAAACCAGCCATTGAAAATCCTAGGAAGCACAATTCTACTCTGACACACATGGGGTCACCATGAGTTCTAATTGACTCTATGGCAACTGGTCCATTTCACATGTAATCTCTCTGACCACGCTAAGCCATAGCTTCCTTTCCTTCTCTAACTCATTCAGCATTCATATACTCCTCATGTTTTATGATATGCCTTGTCTTTACAAGTTCCTGGAGGGCAGGCACTATATCTTATCCTTATCTCTATTCCCCATAAAACTGGTGCTGTACTTGCTCCCAGTGGGAATTTGGTAAATGTCTATTGATAAACCGTAAAAGCTCTAAAAGTTGGAGTAGGGAAAATAGGACCTTAAAAAAAAATCTAGAAAAACAAGATATTTTATAGCTTAGTATAGTTTACATGATTATTAGAGCAAATCCGCATATCTCCCCTAGATACCCCTAGGCAGAGAACCTAAACACGATGTAAAAGTTTTTCAGGGATCCCCTGGCCAATTTCTGGCTCTAGGACTTGTCTAGCTGACAGAAGATGAAGACTCTAATATCAAGAAAAGTAAAGGCCCTTGTAAGTAACTGAACACCTCATCCCACCACCCCCTGGCATAGGAGTCAACCCAAGTGTATCTTTAAGGAATACAGACACCCTGGAAGTACTCCAGGCCCAGCAGAGGACATGGTCCTGACCTCAGAAGCTGACACACAAGACCAAACCTGATCTATCTCAATTATGCCAAATCTAACTTCCCTCACCTGTCAGATCATAACCCAAATGGTCAACATTCCTCTCACAAAACCTGGTCCAGGTCAGGGCAGTTATAGCAAGAGTAGTATAATGTCCATATTGGGGGACAGTGATGGTTCAACGGTAGAATTCTTGCCTTCCATGTGGAAGGCCAGGGTTCAATTTCTGGCCAATGTACCCTAAGGGGAGCCAACACCTGTCTATCAGTGGAGGCTTGTGTATTGCTATGATGCTGAATAGGTTTCAGCACAGCTTCCAGACTAAGATGGACTAAGAAGAAAGGCATGGCAATCTACTTGTGAAAAAAATCAGCCAATAAAAACCCTATGGATCACAACAGTCCAATCTCATGCATGGACTCTTCAAGATATGGGGGCTGACTCATAGCAGCAAACAACCACAACAACATAATCTCCATAATAAAGGCCAACAAAATCTGCCAATGAACTTGGCCCTGTACTGACCACTTCTGGAGTGTGTTCTAGAAGCCACATCTTAAGATAGGACAATGACATATTAAACCGAGAAACAACACATTAAAGTCAGGAAACTAGAATCTGCATTTTGAGGAATTGTTAAAGGAAGTGAGGGTATTTAGCCAAAAAAAGAGAAGGCATGGTTGCCGCCTTCTAGAATTGAAGGAGGAAGGTGTATGCAGGAATATTTTGACCATTCCAAAACTAGCCAGCTGACAGAATTAGAAGCAGTGAGTGAAGCTTATAAAAGACAGATGCATTAGTCTGAATTCCTTAGAAAACAGACTTTAAGGGAAAGTTTGGGTATTACTGCTTCATTTGGGGATTGCCTTAGTTATTTTGTGCTACTATAACAGAAATACCACAAGCGGATGGCTTTAATAAAGAGAAATTTATTCTCTCACAGTTTAGGAGACTAGTAAGTCTGAATTCAGGGTGTCAGCTCCAGGGGAAGGCTCTCTCTGTCTGTCACCTCTGGGGGAAGGTCTTTGTCATCAATCTTTCCCTGGTCTAGGAGCTTTTCAGTGCAGGGACCCCAGGTCCAAAGGACGCATGCCCCTGGCTTTTCTTGCTTGGTGGTATGAGGTCCCCCTGTCTCTCTGCTCACTTCTCTCCTTATATCTCAAAAGAGATTGGCTTAAAATACACTCTAATTGTGCTAGAAGTTCTAGCTAGAGCAATAAGGCAAGAAAAAGAAATAAAGGGCATCCATATTGGTAATGAAGAAGTTAAACTGTCCCTGTTTGCGGATGATATGATACTATACATAGAAAACCCTAAAGACTCCACGAGAAA
>NW_004443979.1:17549636-17552435 GCF_000243295.1 Trichechus manatus latirostris
AGAAAACTACTGGAACTAATAGAAAGATTCAGCAGAGTAGCAGGATACAAGATAAACATACAAAAATCAGTTGGATTCCTATACACCAATAAAGAGAACGATGAAAAGGAAATCAAGAAAACAATACCATTTATAATAGACCCTAAAAAAATTAAATACTTCGGCATAAATCCAACCAGGGATGTAAAATATCTATACAAAGAAAACTACAAAACAAGACTGCAAGAAACCCAAAGGGATCTACATAAATGGAAAAACATACCATGCTCATGGATAGGTAGACTCAACATAGTGAAAATGACAATTCTACCCAAAGCAATTTACAAATACAGTGCAATCCCTATCCAAATACCAACAACATTCTTTAAAGAGATGGCAAAACTAATCAATAACTTTATATGGAAAGGAAAGAAGCCCCGAATAAGTAAAGCACTATTGAAGAAGAAGAATAAAGTAGAAGGACTCACACTACCTGACCTCAGAACCTACTATACAGTGACGGTAGTCAGAACAGCCTGGTACTGTACAATGATAGATACATTGACAAATGAAACAGAATTTACAACCCAGATGTAAATCCAACCACCTGTGGTCACCTGATTTTCAACAAGGGCCCAAAGTCCATTAAATGGGGAAAAGACAGTCTTTTTAACAAATGGTGCTGGCAAAACTGGATGTCCATCTGCAAAAAAATGAAACAGGACCCATACCCCACACCATATACAAAAACTAATTCAAAATGGATCAAAGAACTAAATATAAAGCCAAAAACTATAAAGTTCATAGGAAAAAATATAGGATCAACACTAGAGGCCCGAATACACAGCATTAACAGAATACAAACCATAAACAACAACACACAAACTCCAGAAGATAAGCTAGATAACTGGGATCTTCTGAAAATCAAACATCTATGCTCTTCAAAAGCCTTCACCAAAAGAGTAAAAAGAGAACCTACAGACTGGGAAAAATTTTTTGGACATTACAAGTCAGACAAAGATCTAATCTCTATAATCTACAAGAAAATCCAGTGCCTCTACAACAAAAAGACAAATAATCCTATTAAAAAATGGGCAAAGGAAATGAACAGACACTTCACCAAAGAAGACATCCAAATGGCCAACAGACACATGAGGAAATGCTCACGATCACTAGCCATTAGAGAAATGCAAATTAAAACCACAGTGAGATACCATCTCACCCCAGCATTACTGACACGAATCAAAAACACTGGAAATAACAAATGTTGGAATGGCTGCGGGAAGATCAGAACTCTTACGCACTGCTGGTGGGAATACATAATGATACAACCATTTTGGAAAATGATATGGCGCTTCCTTAGAAAGCTAGAAATAGAAATACCATACGATCCAGCAATCCCACTCCTAGGAATATATCCTAGAGAAATAAGAGCTGTCTGTCACATGAATTGACATATGCATACCCATGTTCATTGCAGCATTGTTCATAATAGCAAAACGATGGAAACAACCTAGATGCCCATCAACAGATGAATGGATAAGTAAACTATGATACATGCACACAAAGGAGTATTATGCAACGATAAAGAACAATGATGAATCTGTGAAGCATCACATAACATGGATGAAACTGGAGGACATTATGCTGAATAAAGTAAGTTGCTCACAAAAGGGCAAATATTGTATGAGACCTCTACTGTAAAAACTGATAAAAAAGTTTACACACAAAAAGTAACAATCTTTGTTGGTTACCAGGGATGGGAGCGGTGGGGCAGAAATACTAAATAGAAGATAGATAAGTGGTAACTTTGGTGAAGGGTAAGACAGTACACAGTATTGGGGAAGCCAGCATAACTTGTACAAGGAAAGGTCATGGAAGCTCCCTAGACACATCCAAACTCCCTGAGGGACTAAATTGCTGGGCTGAGGGCTGTGGGGACCATGGTCTCGGGGACCATATAGCTCAATTGGCATAACGCAGTTTATAAAGACAATGTTCTACATTCTACCTTGGTGAGCTGTGTCTGGGGTCTTAAAAGCTTGTGAGAAGCCATCTAAGATACTCCACTGGTCTCACCCCTTTGGGAACAAGGGAGAATGAAGAGAACAGGATACAAGGAAAAGATTAGTCCAAAGGACTAATGGACCACAGCTACCGAGGCCTCCATCAGACTGATTCCAGTATAGCTAGATGGTGCCTGGCTACCACCACTGACTGCTCTGACCGGGATCACAACAAAGCATTCTGGACAGAGCTGGAAAAGGATGCAGAACAAAATTCTAACTCATAAAAAAAGACTAGATTTACTGGCCTGACAGAGACTGGAGAAACCCTGAGAGTATGACCCCCTGACATCCTTTTAGCTCAGTGGTGAAGTCACTCCGAGGTTCACCATTCAGCTGGGGACTGGATAGCCCCATAAAACAAAATGGGACTAATGGGGTACAGCAGTCCAGGGACAAGGACTAGAAGGCAGGAGGGGATAGGAAAGCTGGCGATACGGAACCCAAGGTTGAGAAAGGACAGTGTTGACATGTTCTGGGGTTGTTAACCATTGTCATAGGGCAATATGTGTACTGTTTAATGAGAAACTATTTTTTTCTGTAAACCTTCATCTAAAGTACTAAAAAAGAATTATCTATGTGAGATCACACAGACAAGAGCAACTCAAAAGGTTTGATGGGAAGCTTAGAGGACAGTGAGTTGAATACAATAGTGATGGAATAATTTGGAAAGGGATAATGAGAAAAGCAGCACAACTGAAGAACGTAATTGATGTCACTGAATTGTACATGTAGAAATTTTTGAAATGGTGTA
>NW_004443979.1:17552535-17592462 GCF_000243295.1 Trichechus manatus latirostris
AAAAAAAAAAAGACCCTCCAAGGTAGAGAGGGAAGAGTATTGACATGTTGCGGGGTTATAAACCAATTTCATAAAACAATGTGTGTACTGACTGTTTAATAAGAAACTATTTGTTTTGTAAACCTTTACCTAAAGTACAATAAAAGAAAAAAAGGAACCTTTTTAAAAAAAAAAAAAAATAGGGCCAGGGTAAAGGGGAATTGATTGCAGAAAGTCAGGAGATAATCAGTGTCACTGAAGTATACATGTAGAAATTGTTGAAGTGATGTATCTTCTGCTGTGCATATTTTCACTGAAAAACAAATCAATCAAATAAAAAAAAAAGAACACAATCTAATCTTGTAGATTAAGTCCTGCCTCATTAACATAACTGCCTCTAATCCTGCCTCATTAACATCACACACGTAAGATTTACAACACATAGGAAAATCACATTATATGACAAAATGTTGGACAATCACACAATACTGTGAATCATAGCCTAGCCAAATTGACAAACATTTTGTGGGGGACACAATTCAATCCATAACAGGGACACAATCTTAGAGAAAAAAAATATATAAGTGAAGGGACAGAGAAGTGAGGGAGGGAAGGAGCGAGAGTGAATAATAGATTATAGTATGTTACCAAGCGACCCGCAGCTTCTCAAGAAACAGCTGGTCATACAGATGTCTCTGGAGAAGTGGAGTGGGGCCAGTGCACTTCAGAGCAGTTCACAGGAGGAAAAAGGGCTAGTAATTTATCTTCTGGATCCTTCCTGTTCCTTATCTCTCCCCACAAAGCATAAATACTCCAACGCTTCTTGGTTACCTTCCCAGTCCTTCACGGGGCACTGAGGGAACTAGAGCCTCCGCAAGTGCAGTTGGATCTGACACAAGTATCGGAGGGAGCTACTGTAGCTGCCACTGCAGAAGTGAGACGAAGGCTGTGCTGAAGCCTAGCCCTCACCACCAGAAAACTCAGAGACAACTGGGTGTAAGGAGATGAAGTGACCACAATGGTAGCATCGACCAAGACTTTATCACTGCAGAAGTGGCAGGAAGCGGGACAAGTGGGCAAGGCTCTGGGGACAGGCAGGCTGAGCACATATAGGTTGGTCCATAGACTGCGCCAGCACAGGAGGTTTAGTAAGATGTCATTTTCTAACACTCCGAACCATCCAGCAATGGACTAATCCAGTGCTTCTCAAACATTAAACCAAAAAAAGAAAAAAAAAGAAGTTGCAGCCGAGTCAATTTCAATTCCTGGCAACCTCGTATGTCTCAGAGTAGAACTGTGCTCCATAGCATTTTCAATGGCTGTGATCTTCCATGTCAAATATTAACTGTATACAAACACCTGGAGGTCTTGTAAAATAAAGATTGTGATTCAACATGTCTGGGGAGGAACCTGAGATTCAGTTCAATATTTCTAACGAGCTCCTCTGCTGGTCCCCAGACAACACTTTGAGTAGAAGGCAAAGATCTGCTTCACAAAGAAGTGAGTTTCACAGCCCTAAGTGGGTTTTAGCAGATCCTATCTTGATTGATCTTCTGTCACAAAAAGAGATTTTGTTGAGAGGTCTCCTTCCTGGGGTAAAAAGTTGAGCTAGATGACTACAAAAGAACCAGATCTAAGACACTATGATTTATTTTCCCAAACCTGATAAAGACTAAACCAGTGATGAATTATACCATAGCTAACAAAGAAGGAATGCCCAGTTTCAATCTCGTTCATTCCTAACTCTTCAATGACTTGTTGTCAGACACATAGCACAATTAACCAAGATCCTGATTGAAATTTAGAGCTCTTCCTAACGATGATTGACCAGGAACAGATGTAATTCAGTTAGTAATTAATGTGACTGATGCTTTTCTCATCAACTCCTTTCCAATATCCTTCCTCATCTACAAGAAACTCAAGGAGTAAATGCAGAGATGTTAAAAGGTATAGACAAGACATCTAGGATCATTAGAGACTTTTTCCTCCAGAGATTTATTGAAACTGAGTTAAATTTAAAGAGAAAATTCAATCATTTTACTTTATTCCCTCATGAATGAAAAACGAAACAAAATCTCATCTATCCAGAACTTAAGGGAACGTGAGATTCTGGATAGCAGAGTTCCCTAAAGACACAAAAGTTAACCCTTTAGAACTATGCTCATTTTTATTTTTTTACTCTAATTATTCATAATCACTAAGAACTGCTATATAAATTTGAATTACAGATAGTCATTTCTCTTTACTTTTCAATTAATTTCTCAAATTCTTATATGCTTTATCACCAGGAGGCACAGTACCACCCTCTGTACACCTCCTCCCACAAACACAGTCTGCGTGTCCACGAATGCCCAGCTTTCACACTCCAGAGATAAAGTGCTGCTCAACTTTCATGTTTTAGCTCAGAGACCTGGAGTGATTAGATTACAGTCACTATTACTCTTCTCTGCCACATGGTGGTACTATAGAAGACAGGCTTTACCCAGTGATGCATGCCCACTGCTGCAAAGAGCCTCTGCTGGTCTGCTGTTGTTAGTTGTTGTCAAGTTCATTTCAACTCATGGTGACCCCATGTTTGCAGAGTCGACCTGCTCTACAGGGTCTTCAAGGCTGCAACCTTTCAGAAGCAGATCGCCAGGCCTGTCTTCCAAGGCACCTCTAGGTGGGTTTGAATCTCCAACTTTTCACCTTTTCAGCTAGTAGTAGAGTGCTTATGTAAAGACTTCCAAAATGTTTCACTGGGGGAGGATGATTCCATACCCTGGTGCTAAATTTGACCTCATGGTTTCAGTCCTTTGTTCCTTGCTCTTTCATGTCACTCACACTCACGTCCCATAGTGCTAGCCAGCCCCCAGGGATGCTGGTTTGGGACTAGTTTCAATATTCACCACCTCAAAGACCCAGAATCCTTTTCTTTTTTCTCCCCAGAAAGAGGTGTACAGTTAGTCAGATTTAACCCTCAAAGCACAAAAGATCTTATTACACCTCTTTTTCCTACATAACCTACATTAACCTTTTTCAGGAAAGCTAACATCAATGATTCCTAGGTGTGCTAATCCAGCCTCCTACTCACTCTCCCGAATTCTTAGACAAGATATAGTAAACATAATTTAAACTTTTATGCTTGTCTCAAGGCCAACATTATGAACATTACGGTTTGGTTTGGAGGGTTTTGTTTTGTTTGTGGTGCAAACAGTTAAGCACTCTACTACCTGCCAAAAGGTTAGCTGTTCTAACTCACCCAGGGGTACCTTGGAAGACAGGTCTGGTGATCTGCTTCTGAAAGGTCACAGCCTTGAAAACCCTATGGAGCACAGTTCAACTTATACACACACGAGGTCTCCATGAGTCAGGACTGACTTGATGACTACAACAAGTGCCTTTCACATTAGAAAAATTATAGATTCAAAGAAACAGGTTGACTAGTATCACACAGCTAGTATTTGGGGTAGCCTTGATTTCAAACCTGTCTCTGGCCCCGAAGCCCATGCTATTCATAGTTCCCCATCTGTATCCTTGATTCACTCCCCAGGGCTCTCTGACACATGTTATCACCCTGTTCTCCAGCCTTACTCCTCTCTCTTTTTTTTTTTTTAATTTTTTGGACATACATATCCTTATGGTCCCAGCCCTGGTGGCTCAGTGGTTAAGAACTAGGCTACTGACTGAAAGGTCAGCAGCTGGAACCCACCAGCCACTCCACAAGAGAAAAGACCTGGCAATCTTGTATCACAAATATTTCCGTTAGCAGCCGAGCACCTTAACCACTGTGCCACCAGGACTCTTCCCATAAAGATTACAGCCATGGGCCAGTTCTACTCTGTCCTATAGGGTCGCCATGAATCAGAATTGACTCAACGACACAAAACAATAACAATAGCAATCCCTATGCTCCAGCTAAATTTACTATCTGTTCCCCAAAAGTGAGATATACTTTCCCATCTATATGGCTTTTCTCATGTTGTTTCCATTTCCCTAAATTGTACTTTATTTCATCGTTACCTTTTGAAATTCTAATAGTTCTTTGAGATCCAACACACATTAACTCCTTCAGATTTTGGTAATTCCTCTCCCTGAATATACCTTCCTCCTTTGAACACCACAGTACTTTCTGCTTATTTACCTTATAGTTGTTGCATTCCTACATGGGAGACTTTTTAGGACATCTTGACCTCAGTGAGAATATCTCTTAAATATTGTATTGCCTGCAGCATCTAGAATAACATTTTATACTTAGTAAGCATTTAGTAGATACATGTTGAATTGAATTTCATTTCCAAAAGCATCCTTAACCCTTTCGTAAAATTCTGCCTCCAATCTAAACTTTGTCTCTCTTTAAAAAAAAAAAAAAATGCCATCGAGTCGATTCTGATTCACGGTGAGCACATAGGACAAAGTAGAACTGCCCCATAGGGTTTCCAAGGAGTGGCTCGTGGATTCAAACTGCTTACCTTTTGGTTAGCAGCTGAGCTCTTAACCACTGCATCACCAGGGCTCCTTGTCCCTCTTAGCATACTCTAATTCCATTGGGACTACTGTATTTTTACACAAATAACTTGCACCTTCTACATTTGTTTGCCAGCCTTCCCCTCCTCACCCCCGATGTATTTTTGTAAACACCGCTATGCCAATTTTTTTTTTTACATATTGTGAAATACATATTGTATTAACAAAAATACCTCACAATGGGAGGGAGCAGTTGGCAAACAAACAGTACAGGTGCACATTAATTTGCATGAAAATGCAGTAGATACAAAAAGGAAATAGGAATAAAGGATGATATTGAAGACATTATTTGTAGGTTGCAAAAATCTCAAATGGTTCTATGGGCTGGGAACTTCTACTGACACATTCAGTGATCTAACAACATAGAAGAAAATCATCCATCCTCACAGCTGAGAAAGACAACTGGAAAATGGTGAAAGGTAAGAATGGGGGCATCATTTCATGGAACTATCACACTCTCCTCTCATGGGTCCTATGACACCAAGCTCAGTTTGCTTTCCAGATATCTCAGTGACTCCTGTCACTTTTCAGTCGCTTAGTGCTGGAGTGCCCCAAGACTTGCTCCTCTCAACTTGCATTATTCTTTACCTACACTTTCTTCCTAGGATGGTGACTCTTGCCACCCGAGCAATTTACAACATCTGGGAACCGGCTGATGAGGGGCAGAAAGGAATGGGGACTCGTCCATGTCATTCAGCCATCATAACCTATTTCCAACTTCTGACATTGGCAGTGACTTGCAGACACCGTGAGTGGACAGTAGAACTAGAACTATAATTCATTTATGTGTCTCCTGGCACATGTGATAATTTGCAAGACTGGTAAATAAAATCAAGTGCATGTTTGCTTGAGAGGCATAAGAGAAAACCACCCTGAACCAATGTCTCCCTTTCTGCTTTTCTTGATGGTGAACAGAAAACTCCACAGAAACCTTAGACCTCATAAGACAAGTCACTGTGTACATACACATACTAAATGTTTTGTCCTTGTTATGAATTTAATTATGTTTCCCCAAAATACGTGTTGTAAATCCTAACCTCTACACCTGTTGTTATAATCCCCTTTGGGAATGGGTTGTCTTTGTTATGGTAATGAGGCAGGATTAGTGTAGGGTGTATTTTGAGTCAATCTCTTTTGAGATATAAAAGAGATTAAACAAGCAAGCAGTGCAAATATGGGGGAAGACAGATGCCAAGCCACATGAAGATTACCCAGGAACAGAAGCCCAGAAGAGACAAAGACCTTCCTCTAGAGCCGACAGAGAGAGAAAGCCTTCGCCTAGAGCCATGTCTTATGCTGGGTTCTCCAGAGAAGCAAAACTAGTGAAACATTTAGAGAGAGAGAGAGAGAGAGAGAGAGAGATTTACATCAGTGAAATGGCTCATGCCACTGTAGAGGCTAGAAAGTCCCAAGTCCACGGGTCAGGCTGGAGGCTTCTCCTGCCTCACGTAACTATAAAGGCTGGCAAACTCAAGATCCAGACCGTGGACGCTGACTGATCCCAAGATCGGCAGGCAAGTTGCAAGAACTGGAGGTCAGATGAACAGGAGCTAGCTAGCTGCAGGATCTAGAGTGAGCAAAAGCCCATGAGCCTTGCCAGAAAGTACACCTATACTGGATACAGGACATACCCCAAGGAAACTCCCTACTCACAGCAGATTCCATCTTGGAGGTGATCACATTATATAAGATTTAATCATGGAAGTGATTACATCATTATACAACTGCCAAACTACATCATAACTGCCAAACCACTGAGAATCATGGCCCAGCCAAGTTGACACACAACATTAACAATCGTAAACTGGCACGCTGAATTTGGACTTCTAGCCTCATAAACTGTGAGAAAATATATTTCAGTTTGTTAAAGCCATCCATTTGTGGTATTTCTGTTATAGAAGCACTAGATAACGAAGACAGTCCCCTTGGGCCCTTTTGAAAAAAGAATAGAATAAAAAATGCAACAATCTTTTATGCTTATTTCTTGGATTACTGCTAAAGCTTGTCACTCAAAACACATAGGCTGCTGATCAGTATATATTTTTATATTTTGGAAATAATAGCTAGGCCTCTGGTAAAAAAATTTTCCCCTAGGATACATAAATGCTGATTTGTATGTGTACTAATATGTGTGTATCTGATGTGTGTGAAGATCTCTCCTTACTTAGTTCTACTCCCTGATCCTTTGATTCAATCAAATTCTGCAGGGGTAGCTGCTGAACCTCCTGGTTTTCTGCTATATGACAGACCCAAAACATTTCCAAATGAAATGGGTTGGTGAAGACCCTTTTGCTACTTCTTAGGGTTGTGCCTGATTTTTTTGTCATTGTAAGAATGTTAACAATGGTATTAAATAGAAGAAAAATGTTAAAGAAATAAAGTAACAAAATTTAATTTTATGTAGAAACAGATTTGTTTCAATCATTTTAGAACCTATTTTTAAAGTCTGAAAACCAGTAAATGATATTTATTTAAATCTTCATAGGAAAATATGAGACACACAGTTTATAAACTCTTTCCTCTTAGAATGAAACTTAGGGTAGTTAAGGACCTTCATTTCCTTAGAAAAACTGCTGTTATACCATCTCCTAGCCCCATTGTTGTCCAGTTGATTCCAACTCATAGCTAGTGAACCTATAGGACAGAGTAGAACTGTTCCATAGGGTTTCCAAGGGTGCAATCTTTACGGAATCAGACTGCCACATCTTTCTCCCACGGAACGGCTGGTGGGTTCAAACCACCGATCTTTCAGTTAGCAGCCGAACATTTAACAACTGTGCCACCAGGACTCCTTATACCCTATATTTAATGGACCTAAAATATCCAGGTTTAGAAAGGAGGAATGAAGGCTACATTATTTCAAAGGACACTGAGCAATTATCATGGCCAGTGGCCCCTAAATATTTTTAGTTACACACTGCATGAATAAAAAACATTTGAGCATTCACCCATATTACTGTATATTTATTTATTTGCAAATTAAATACATGTACTGTTGTCATTAGGTGCAACTAACACCTAACAACGGTCACAACTCATAGCGACTCTATGTACAACAGAATGAAACGCTGCCTGATCCTGTGCCATTCTCACAATAGTGGCTATGTTTGAGCCCACTGTTGCAGCCACTGTGTCAATCCATCTCATTGAGAGTCTTTCTCTTTTTCCTTGACCCTCTACTTGACCAAGCATGATGTCTTTCTCCGGGGACAGGTCCCTCCTAATAACATGTCCAAAGTACGTAAGACAAAGTCTCACCATCCTTGCTTCTAAGGAGCATTCTGGCTGTACTTCTTCCAAGACAGATTTGTTCTTTCTTCTGGCAGTCCATAGTGTATATTCAATACTCTTCACTAACACAATAATTCAAATGCATCAATTCTTCTTTGGTCTTCCTTATTGTCCAACTTACGCGTGCATATGAGGTGACTGAAAATAATATGGCTTGGGTCAGGCACACCTTAGTCCTTAGAGTGACATATTTGCTTTTCAACACTTTAGTCTTTTGCAGCAGATATGCTCAAGGCAATGCGTTATTTGATTTCTTGACTGCTACTTCCATGGGCATTGATTGTGGATCCAAGTAAAATGAAACCCTTGACAATTCAATATTTTCTCCATTTATCATGATATTGCTTAATGGTCCAGTTGTGAGGACTTTTGTTTTCTTTATGTTGAGGTGTAATCCATACTGAACGTTGTGGTCTTTGATCTTCATCATTAAGTGCTTCAAGTCCTCTTCACTTTCAGCAAGCAAGGTTGTGTTATCTGCATACTGCAGGTTGTTAATAAGTTTTCCTCCAATTCTGATGCCATTTTATTCTTCATACAGTCCAGCTTCTTGGATTATTTACTCAGCATACAGACTGAATAAGCATGATGAAAGGATACAACTCTGATGCATACTTTTCCTGATTTTAAACCATATAACATCCTCTTGTTCTGTTCAAACAACTACCTCTTGGTCTATGTACAGGTTTCACATGAGCACAATTAAGTGTTCTAGAATTTCCATCCTTTGCATGGCCAGGTGAGTTGTGATCAAGGACAGCACACAAGAAGGAAGCAAAAGGTCATTAGAAAGACAGGAAAGAAAGAAAAGACCAAAAGTGAGGTCAGAAGAGACTCTGAAACTTGCTCTTGAATGTAGAATAGTTAAAATAAATGGAAGAAATGATGAAATAAAAGAACTGAATAGAAGATTTCAAAAGGCAGCTCTAAAAGACAAAGTAAAGTATTATAATGAGTGTACAAAGATCTGGAGTTAGAAAACCAAAAGGGAAGAACATGCTCGGCATTTCTCAAGCTAAAAGAACTGAAGAAAAAATTCTAGCCTAGAGTTGAGATACTGAAGGATTCTATGCGCAAATACTGAATGATGCAGGAAGCATCAAAAGAAGATGGAAGGAATACACAGTCACTGTCCCAAAAAGAATTGGTCAACATCCAACCATTTCAGGAGATATGATCAAGAACCAATGATACTGAAGGAAGAAGTCCAAGTTGCACCGAAGGCATTGGAAAAAAAACAAGTCTTCAAGAATTGAGGGAACACCAACTGAGATGTTTCAACAAACAGATGCAATGCTGAAAGTGCTCACTCACCTCTGCCAAGAAATTTGGAAGAAGCTACCTGGCCAACTGACTGGTAGAGATCCATATTTATGCCTATTCCCAAGAAAGGTAATCCAACTGAATGTGGAAATTATCAAACAATATCATTAATATCACAGGCAAGTAAAATTTTCTGGAGATCATTCAAAAGCAGTTGCAGCAGTACATCAACAGGGAACTGCCAGAAATTCAGGCCGGATTCAGAAAAGGACGTGGAACCAAGGATATCATTGCTGATGTCAGATGGATCTTGGCTGAAAGCAGAGAATAACAGAAAGATATTTACCTGTGTTTTATTGACAATACAAAGGCATTCAACTGTGTGGATCATAACAAAACCAAACAACAGTTTAGCTTAACTAGTAAATAATGTCTGCCTTGAGCACTTTGCTCTCTTAAAGAGCTATCTATATGGGATTAAATTGACAAAAGCAACTCAAAAATTTAGATAGGAAGCTTAGGGGGCATTGATTTCATGTTAACAGGAAAGAAAAAAAAATGACAAAGGAGGATGAGAATGGTTGCAGAACTTGAAGATTGTAATCGGAACTTAATTGTATATGTAGAAATTGTTGAATTGGTATATATTTCACTGTGTATATTTTCAACATTTTTTTCTTTTAATTGCTGGAGAGGGTGACTTTTTAAATGTGAACTATTTGTTCTTAGGCATCCTCTCTGGCTTTACCAATGAGCAACATTTCCTTCTTTCATTTAAATTTGCTCCTTTGGTTATCATCTGATTCTAGACAGAGTTGGTGGCAGAAGTGACAATAATAGGGCAGCAGAGTCCCCATTTCTGTAACTCATATGTTAGGTAAAAATCTGGTAGATGCATGTAAAAATAGGTTTCAAAATTCTGGAGTTAGACACAAAAATCAGCAGATGAGCCAAGCTAAGGGAATTAGGCACTTTGAAGGGTGCACTACGTTGAACTATCCCTAGAGTGTCCTGCTGATGGTGCAATATCGCACATGCTTTCTTCCTCCCTTCCCTTCTTCCTCCACTTCAGTTATAACATGAATGGATATTCTCAAGTAAGTGAAGTTTTACGGACCAGAGAAGAGCATCTGATCCCAAAACAGCAAATGCTCCCAGATGCTTGGTGAGAGAGTTTAGCTCAGTAAGCACCATAGTGACTCACATACAGAGATCTGTGTTTCTTCTCAAAAGTCTGAACTCAAAGTTTAGATGAGAATCAGTAGTAGATGTGACTAGAAGCATAAAGACACACAAAGACAATAACAACAGTTTTAATTTTTGAGCAGTACTGGGTCCACAACAATGGACTCTAACACACCAACCATCATGAAGATGGCACAGGACTGGGCAAAATTTTGTTCTGTTATACATAAGGCTGCCACGAGTGGCAGCCAACTCAAAGGCAACTGGCAACCAACAACAGCTGGGTCCCATGCACTGCTCTAAGCACTTTTCATTAATTATTTCATTTAGTCCTATAACAATCCTATGAGGTGATACAATTAGTATTTCTCATTTTTCAGATGAGAAACCTGAGGCAAAGAAAGGGTAGGCGAAGTGCCCAAGGTCATACAGATAATAAGCCAGAATTCTAACTCAAGCAGGACTCCAACTAAGCCATTAGGCTGTAAGCAGAGTCATAGAGAATTGTTAAGAGCAAAGCATTATACAGCAATGTTTATTGTAGCATTATTCACCATAGTTGAAATGTAGAAACAAAATGTGGTACGTACACACCATGGAGTATTATTTAGCCATAAAGAGAAATGAATTTCTGATACATGCTAACAACATGGATGAACCCTGAAATACGCAAATGCATAGAGACAAAAGTTTATTAGTGGTTACCAGGGGCTAGGAGGAGAGAATGGGGAGTTATTATTGCTTAATGGGTACTGAGTTCCTATTGGAGTGATGAAAGTTTTGAAAATACACAGTGGTGATGGTTACATACACGATGAATGTTATTACTGTGACTGAATTGTGGCCTTTAAAATGGTTAAAATGGTAAGTTTTTGTTATATATATTATACCATGACAAAATAAAATAAAAATTTAAATTAAATTTTTTAAAAACCAAAGCACTAGAGGAAGAAGCAGTAACCTCTTGTAGCTAAGCCAGCAATGAGACAGCCTGGTCAGTCAAGCTGGATCCCACATAACGCTCCAGGCCCCCAGACCACATCCCAGTCCCATGATGCTTAGCTCTGCCAAAGTGGTTTGTCACACCATCCTGGTTGTGCATCTTTTCCTGGGTTCCTGTGAGACCTGATCTGTTATTTTCACAATATTTTTTTCACAAACTCTCTCCATTGCTTTGGATAAACTGGAGGATCTCTCTTTCCTTCCAAAAGCCAAGCACTGAGATAAAATCTAAACTATTATCTAGTAGTGGTGAGACAAAATCTAAACTATTATCTAGTAGTGGTGCTCAGAATTTAGCACACATCACTTATCTGGGGCCGGGAAGGGAGGTTCTATCAAGTCAATTCCGACTCATAGCGACCCTAGAGGACAAGGTAGAACTGCCCCACAGGGTTTCCAATGCAGTAAATTTTTATGGAAGCAGACTTCCAGGTCTTTCTTCCGAGAAGTGGCTGGCTGGTGGGTTCGAAGCAGCTGAGTGCTTTAATCATTGTATCACCAGGGCTCCTTCACAATCACCTGGAGGGCTTGTTAAAATAGATGGCTGAGGTCCACTCCCAGAGTTACTGATTCAGGTCTTGGGCAGGACTTGAGAATTTGCATTTCTAACAAGGCTCCCTGATAATGCTGATGCTATAGGTCCAGGGACCACACTCTGAAAACCGCTGATCTAGAGCCTCACTACCCACAGTGTGGAGAGTAGCAGTGTCAGCCTCACCTGGGTGATAAAAGGCCCCACCCCAGGCTTACTGAATCAGAATCTACATTTTAACAAGACCCCCAGCTGCTTCCTGTGCACACTGAAGTTTGGGAAGCACTGTACAGCTTCCTGTGCACACTGAATATACCAGGAAGTTTTAAAAAACACTGACGCCTGGCCCCACATTCAAAGATATTGATTTTGATGCCTGGATATATCCCAAGAGATGTTAATTTAGAAAGCTGAGAGTGCAGCCTGGGCATGGGGATTTTTTAAACCTTTCTTTTTTTTTTAAATTGTGCTTTAGGTGAAAGTTTACAGAGCAAATTAGTTTCTCATTAAACAATTAATACACAAATTGTTTTGTGACATTAGTTGCCAGGTCCGTGATGCGTCAACACTCTCCCCTTCTCCACCCGTTTTCTTGTATCCATTCATCTAGTTTTCCTGTCCTTTCCTGCCTTCTCATCTTTGCTTTTGGGCTAGTGTGCCGATGTAGTCTCCTATACATGATTAAACTATGAAGCACGTTCCTCATGTGTGTTATTGTTTGCCCTATAGATCTGTCTAATCTTTGGCTTAAGGGTGAACCTTGGGAGTGATTTCAGTATTGAGGTAAAGAGGTGTCTGGGGGCCATACTCTTGGGGTTTCTCCAGTCTCTGTCATACCAGCAATTCTGGTCTTTTTTTTTTTTTGTGAATTTGAATTTTGTTCTACCTTGTTCTCTCACTCTGTCCAGGACCCTCTGTTGTGATCCCCGTGAGAGCAGTTGGTGGTGGTACCCAGGCACCATCTAGTTGTTCTGGGCTCAGTCTGGTGGAGGTTATGGTAGTTGTGGTCCATTAGTTCTTTGGACTAATCTTTACCTTGTGTCTTTGGTTTTCTTCATTCTCTGTTGCTCCAGCCTGGATGGGACCAGTAGATGTATCTTAGATGGCTGCTCACAGGCTTTTAAGACCCCAGACGCTACTCACCACAGTTGGATGTAGAACATTTTCTTTATAAACTATGTTATGCCAGTTAAGCTAGATGTCCCCCAAGACCATGGTCCCAGCCCTCAGCCCAGTAATTTGGACCCTCAGGGAGTTTAGATGCGTCCGTGAAGCTTCTATGTATTTGGGTATGGGGATTTTTAAAATCTCCCCCAGGTGATTCTAACGCACAGTCAAGGTTGTGAGCTTCAGACCAAGAAGTACTGACTTTTCACGATCCATTGGCATTTTCTCTGGCTATTGCCCTATACTGATTTACAAGGTATGTACTTCTAGAAGGAAAAAGAGTGGCCACCATAATTTTTATTAAACTGACGGAAGAGAAGAAAGTATCAAAATAACTTTATGTTTAAGATATACATTTTGGCCAAGACAGGCTTCAAGCTGTAAATGGTTGAGGAATAAAATGAGTCTAAGTAAAATCATTCCTATACCCAGCAAATATTACCATAACACTGATCTGCTGACCCAGCAGGGGAGTCAGAGAGAAAACAGACTTTTCCCCAAGCGAGTATTTGTTTTCAATAGGAAGTGTTTTACTACTGCCTCCTTTCCCTCTAAAGCACTTTTTTTTTTCACTGCCTTTTACTTTTATTTTTAATTATATGTGTGACGTCAGACAAGTTATTCTAATTCTCAGTACCTCAAGTTTCACAATTGAAAACTGGGAATTATCCCTAGCTCAGAGGGCTCTGAAGATTTAGCTGAATTTTCATAGGAAGTGCCCAGCATAGTGAGAGCACAGTAAATGGTCTACCTAAGAGAACACTTCATTTAGATACTTTGTTAGGTAATTAATGATCTGTAATAACCTCCTCAGCATCTGCTAGTCTCATTTTAATGATAGTGTCCTGCCTCCTACAAGAAGCCACGGATGCATCAACCAGCAAGGCAGGAGTGAGGCTGGATCCTGACCAAGGAGGCTGGTCAACCAGTGCTTGAAAGCCGAGTACTGTACTGAAATCCTGAATCAGAAAAGTTTCTTTCAGCTTCCATAGCCCGTAGGATGGCCAGTGGGCAGCTCTCTAAATCCTACTATAGTCAGAGAGTTCAGGACATAAACCCACTCAGAAAGAGTGGGGTGTAGCATTTCCAAAGATTGTTTTCATCACCAGGAAAGTGAACTAGGGTGTGGGGAGGCGAGTACTTCTACAAAATCTCTGGAAAGAAAATTTTGACATAGGAAATATAGCTGGGAATGGGTTAGGGCGAAGAGTGAAACACAACTTGTTTCCTCCTTTAAGCTTGTTTCCTCTTTGCTTCTCTCATATCCTTCTGAGCTCTTAGGTGGGTGGTATTTAAGAAGGTGTCTGTGCTAATAGAAGTTTTGTAATGCCTCAGAGCCATTTTCCAGCTTGGAGTCAATATACTTTGTATACTGATGAAATACTGCAGTAAAGTAGCTGTCGGCAGCTAGTTAATTAAGAGATACTGCAGTACCTTGGCCTTAGGCATTAAGCAAATCTAGCTGATAAACTGGAAATTGGCAAGTAAGAGGATTAACAGGACACAAGGATAATGTGTCGTGCACTTAGGAATTTGTTTTTCCAGTGGGTAGATGAGCACAGTCCAGAGGATGTCATATGGGTGGGCTCTCCATAAGGCTCAATTATTGTCAGGAGAGCAGGGATTTCCAACTGTTGGAAAAATTAAGCATCAGACTCTTCTGAAATTTCATTCTGTTTACCGAAAAGTCGGCAATTCGAACCCACCAGCTGCCCCGTGGGAGAAAGATGTGGCTGTCTCCTTCCATAAAGATTTACAGCCTTGGAAACCCTATGAGGTAGCTCTACTCTATCCTATGGTGTCTCTATGAGTTGGAATTGTCTCAATGGCAATAGGTTTGGTTTTGGTTTTGGTACCCTTTATCAATGTCCAAGATCTCAGTTGCTGAAATTAAGAAGGAGGTTAAGAATGAGAGACTTGTGAGTATGCACCTGGCAGGTTAAACCTGGGACCTTGTGTGAATTTTTAAAGGTGCTCCTTTGACCAGACACAGCTGTTGACCTTGGCTCAGGCATCCAGAGGAGCCAGCACTATATTCCAGCTACATTCAGCCTTTGAGAATGAATGCTCAACCTGCACAATCACAAGCAGGATCAATGGCTTTCCCCTACCCTCCACACCCCCCGCCCTACCCCCAGCTCAGATCAAGGGAGGACTAGACTTTGGAGAGGAAGCTGTCTCAGAGAAGGGACTAGACTACCTCTCATCACCTTCGAAGGGAAGAAACATTCCCAAGTGCCACGCCTTGTCTGCTACTCACCCACAGTGCAAATCCCATTGTGACTTGAGTGTTAGCAAATACCTCATCATGCACAGAAATTCCCCACCAGCAGACACCTGATTTTCTCTATGCTATAAATCACCTATTGGAGTGGAAGACAGGGAAATAGTATCAGAATCTCAGGAACAGGAGGGTTTTACATATGCCTTCCTGGAGATTATGATGTGTGATCCCCCCCACCCACATAGGAGCATGCACCCTCCTACTCCCCCTATCCATTGCTTGCAAGGTCATATGTAATGAGGTAATGGTGAAAGACAGTGAAGAGGATCAGGATCAAAAGCAGGAAAAAAGTTTGGAAATTACAGATAGAGCTTTAAGTTGACGCACTGGAACATCTGAATGGTCTTTTTCTCTTTCTCTCTGTCCCAATTAGTTTTTGCTATTCAGTGTCATGCAGGGATCTTCAGTTTTCTCATTGTGTGGTCCACTGACAGGCTGCATAGGAATCACTTGGGACTCATGCAAAGATACATCCCAGGCCTACTCAATCAGAATTACCAGTAGCAGAGCTAGAAATCTCCATTTTTTAACAAGGTCCCCAGGTGACTTTTATGTATTCTAAATTTTGTGAATGACTAATCTACTAGGGCAGGTAGTTTATATAGTGAATATTCATCTAGTTTATCTGTTTATGAATTTTTTCACAGTTAGAGAGTGGAGAGTGAGTCCCCAATGTTACTTACACAGATGTCTATCAGCCCAAACCTAAGATAATATAGTTCTACTTGGGCATAAGCACAGAAAGGCAATCTAACTTCCACCAGCAATAAATAATCAACCATAAGCTTTTATAAGCAGTTCCCATTGAACTTACATGGCATCAAACACCCAGTTCTGATGTCACCTTCTCATATCTCAAGTATATGTCTTGTTATCTTATGTGGAGCCCCAACCATTCTGTTACAAACTCTTAAGACAGTGCTCAGAGGGGGCTCTTTGCTAAAAAGGAGAAGTGAAGGGTCAGATGGAGTGGAAAGGGAATCAGATGAGTAAGTCAAATTGTCTCCTTGAACAGGGAAGTCCATTTCCTGAGCCACATTCAGAACCCCTTTTTAGTGCCCATAGGGAAATCTGTAAAGGTTGAGGGTCCTGATGGCATGGGCAGACCAGGAAGGATACTTCACAGTAAAGTAGCCGGAATATATTAGTTTTCTATTGCTGCTGTGACAAATTACCACACATTTGGTGACTTAGAAAAACACAAATTCATTATAATTCTATAGGCTAAAAATGGGACACAGTCTCACTGGGCTAAAATCAAGCAGGACTGTGTTCTTGCCTGTAGGCTCTGGGTAAATCTGTTCCTTTGCCTTTTCCAGCTTCCACACTCCTTGGCTTGTAGCCCCTTGTTCCACCTCCAAAGTGAGCAAAGATGAGTCAAATCCTTCTCACATCTCATCACTCTGTCTCTTCCACTCTTAAAGACCCTTGTGATGACACTGAGCCTACCCAGATAATCCAGAATACCATATTTTTATGCAAATACTGCATGCTTTCCTTTGTTTGCCAGCTGTGCCCTCCCCTCATGAGGTAGGTGTGCTACACTAAACTTTTCACAGCAACATATTAAAAAAATTGGCATAGTGGTGCTTATGAAAATACCTCACAAGGGAGAGGGCATGGTTGGCAAACAAACATAGAAGGTGTGTGTTATTTGCATAAAACTATGGTAATCTCTCTATTTTAAGGTCAACTGATTAGCAACCTTAATTCCTCTTTGCCATGTGAGGTAACATATTCACAAGTTCTGAGGATTAGGACATGGATATCTTTGTGGGGGGGGGGGCATTATTCTATCTATCATACAGGGGAACTGTGAATCCTAACAAAAAGAAGAGCAGAAGTCATAAATGCCACGTATCATTTCTGAGGTATGAGGTAAGACTATAAGTAGGAAAGTAAATATACTGGTCAGAAACATGAGGGATTGGGGCAAACCAGACTGTGGAGCCGGAAAGAAGTCAGGGGAAGCGGTTCAGAATGCAGGCAGAGAACGATGCAGTGAAGTTGAAGGCTTACATTTATGGGGTGCTGGTGCATTGTGGCACCACCCTTTGACTTAAAAGAATATGTAAGTCCAGACAAAATTTTATTGTTTGATGCTATCTTCTGCCTCGATCTTTTATCATTTTTCACCATCCTTGTAATGGGATAAATGGTGGCCCCCCAAAACATATATCCGCATCCTAATACCCAGAAGCTGCAAATGTAACCTTATTTGGAAAAAAAGGTCTTTGCAGATGTAATTAAGTTAAACGTGTTGCCATTGAGTCAATTCTGACTCATAGCAATCCTACAGGAACAAATAGAACTGCCCCATAGGGTTTCCAAGGGGCAGCTGGTAGATTTGAACCACCAACCTTAAGTAGTTAAGGTGCAAGCTCTTAACCACTGCACCACCAGGGCTGAATAATTAAGGATCAAAATGAGATCATCCTAGATTATCCAGGGGGGCTCTAAACCTATAGAGAAGTGTCATCATAAGAGACATACAGAGGAGAGACACACAGAGATGAGAAGGTGAAGTGAACACAGAGGCAGAGATCAGAGTGATGTGGCCACAGGCAAGGAACGCCAAGGATTGCTGGCAGCAACCAGAAGCTAGGAAAGAGGCATGGAACAGATTTTCCCTCTAGAGCATCGAGAAAGCACAGTCCTGCCAACACCTTGATTTTGGACTTTCACCTCCAGAACTGTAAGAGAATAAATTTCTGTTGTTTTAAACGACCAAGTTTTTGGTAATTTGTTATGCCAGCCCTGGAAAACTAAGACAATCCTTCTCCTTACTTTCCTCTCTTCTGTTCACCTCTCTGATATACTCTATATCTTCATTTTAACCCTTACTTTTTTTCAAAGTTAAATGAAAGGAAATCAACTATATGTACAGTTAGAAAAAAATTAACCTCTTTGTCATTTTCTGAATTCAACATTTTACATAAACTACACACCAGTGACATCTGGTTTGATTATAACCTCCTCAGGGGCATTGCCTTTTATTCATTTGTGAAAAATTTCATGGAAGTTTTACATGGTTTTTAGTACCTATTATAAAGTATCTGACAGTGTCATGAACCCAGTAAGCATTAAAATGTAAACTGATGGGAAGAGAAAAGTATAAAAAAAATTCTTCAGGGGAAAAACAAGAGGTCAATCTGAAATTCAGAATCAAAAGGAATTGCTGAGGAATAGGTAATAACGCTACTAAGAGCACTGGTTGGAGTTTACTGGTATATAGGAGAAATTGGATTCTTGTTCTGCCAGCTGCAGTTCTGCCTGGAGCAGATTTTTTTTTTTTCTCTCTCTCTCCTACATGGAGCAGATTTCAGCATGTGTCTGTAATTCTGCGGTGGATGCTGGTATAGAATCGCCCATGACTTCAAGTTACCGTTCCCTACCCCTGGCCCAGAAAGATAATTGTCTACTATCAACTGTTCTTTAGTTTTATTTTATAAGTTTAAATTATAAAAGTAATAAATGCTCAAGATATCTTCCCCAAATTCAAGCCATGCAAAACTTCCCCCAAACCACGTAGAAATGTGTAGAGAGTCATTGCCTCTATTCCTTCCCCATTTCACCTCCTCTCCCCTGAAAGAATCACCATGTGGTATGTATTTGCTCCTGACCTTTCTCTACGTACATGTAAGCACACAAGCATGTTGTTTTTGTTGTTGCTGCTGTTATTCTTGCTCTTAACTTGCTTTTTGCACTCAGTATATCCTGGATATCCTTCCACATAAGTATATACAGTTCAGCCACACTTTTAAATGACTACATGGTATTCCTTAGGGACAAATACACTGCAACTTTTTTTTTTTTGTAGTAACATAGATATATAACATAACATTTGCCATTTTAACTTTTTAAGTATAAAATGCAGTGGCATTAATTATATTCACAATGTTGAGCAACCAATACCACCATCTATTTCCAAAATGTTTTCACCACCCCAACAGAAACTCTAGACTCATTTAAGCAATATCTCCCCTTTCTTCACTTTCCCTAGCCTCCAGTAATCTCTAATCTACTTTCTGTCTCTTTGAATTTGCCTGTTTTAGATATTCCATACAAACGGAATTAAACAAAATTTGTCCTTTGTGTCTGTCTTGAAATGCACTATAATCTTTTTAATTCTTTACTGATGACTATTTACTTGGTTTCAGTTTTTAAATTTTTAAACAGTATGGGAATAAATATCATTGTACGTATATCCTTGCATTTATGTGATTATTTCTGTTAGAAAGATGGCAAAGATGTAATCTCTGGGTAAAATCAGTCAATTTTAATAGGTACTGTCAACTTACATGCCTACCAATAGCAAATTAGAGTTCCATTTGCTCTATACTCTTGAAGACACTGGATATTAAAAAATTTATAATTTTTCTCTACCTGATGGCACAAAAAAGTATCTAATGGCTAATTGATTTGTTTTTACCTGGTCAGCTATAAGATTGAGCATATTTTCATATTTTATTGTTTCCTTTAAAGGTCATTGGGGTCCATAGGATGCCTTGGAAGATTGCTATGGTCATGTTATGGTAGACAGGACAATGCCACCTGGAGTTAATCTGGAACAAAACAAGCCAAGATCCAGGGAAATTGGGATCCTTCAGGCTCCTTATTACATAGCTTCCTTTCTATCCATAGGCGTCCTCTTCCCTCTTTGTGAACTGAAAGGCCTGTGGAAAGTAAATTAATGGTTCTCACCCTGTAAGTTATCAAGATTGGGAAATGTCTTAGGCATCTCTAACACTCACACTTTGGGAAAGCTATTGGGCAAAAATCTCCAAGAATCCCCAAAACGGCATAAAGGAAAGAATTTGGGTTTCACATTTAGTTGAACCTAAATCCTCCACATAATAAATTCTTGAATGTGATCAAATCATTAAATTTTTCTGTTAAGCGTGCTTGTAGGATGCTGCAAGAATTAAAAAGAATAGATGTAGTTATAAAATACAAAAATAACTACATCTATTCCATTTGTGTACAGTCTTGGTTTTCATTTATGTGTGTGTGTGTGTGTATATATATATATATATATAGTCTTATTTTTTATCTTTACTACGTTGATAATTGTATATATGTATGTGTGTGTGTGAGTGTGTATATCTAGCATATATTAACTGCTCAATAAAAGTATGTTCCTTCCCTTTTCTCCTTCTGTTGAGGACCCTTGAATTCCTGGAATTTCTCCTATCCATAGGGCATTAGTCAGATGGCACAGTCTTGCCCTCTGTTTGAACTGTGGCTAGGGCCTGATTTTGGTCTCTGTCCTGCCAGGTGTTTTTTCTAAGGGTTTAGTTTTTGTCCTTGTTCTTCTTCTACTTTGTATTTAGAAAGATTTTTCTTGAAGGAGGCTGCTCTGCCTGATTGTCCCATCATCTCTCTCTGGATTTCAAAGCCTGCCTGACACTGGACCAGAATTGCTTCTCCCCAGCATGGACATTGACCTCCCCCATAATTCAGTCTCCATTTATGTTTCTGTGTACCCACCCCAATCTCACCCCCCTGTTCTAGCTTCACCATGGCCCTCCCTTGCTATAATAATGAGACATCCCAATGCAGTCTAACAGCTCCCCGGAGCTCATGCTGACCCCTTATCTAGGTTCTATCAAATGATGCTGATGAAGAGAAGGAAGTAAAGTTGCCCTCAGAGAAAGGCATTTCTCTCACTCCTATGGCTTTTGCATAGTCACTTGTGGTAAAAGAATCTTTCTCTCCTCCCCAAATTGGGACAAATCTTTCCTTAGAGTGTTGTGCTTGTCTGCACTGCACAGTCAAAACCAGCTCACTCTACTACTGCATCCATACATCAGCCTACAGGAAGACAAAAAAGGAAGTGGAGGGCAAGTAGTTTCCTTTTAGGAAAATGGTCTGTGTACTGCATTGGATAATGCTCCCCCTAAAATTCATGTCCTTCCTAGAACCTCAGAATGTGACTTTATTTGGAAATAGGGTCATTGTAGATATAATTAAAGTAAAATGAAGTCATACTAAATTAGGGTGGGTCCTTAATCCAATATGACTGAAGGAGAAGAGACTTAGAGATACTGACATAGAGGGAAGATGACCATGAGAAGGTGGAGGCAGAGACCGGAAGTATGCTGCCACAAGCCAATGAACACCTGGGGCTAACAGAAGCTAGAAGAGGCAAAGAAAGTCTCCCCTCTAGAGGCTTCACCTTGATTTCAAACTTCTAGCCTCCAGAACTGTGAGAGAATAAATTTCTGTTGTTTCATTCCACCCAGTTTGTGGTACTTTCTTATAGCAGCTCGGAGTTGTATGCATCATTTCTCTCACATTCCACTGGCCAGAACTTAGTTGTATGGTCACACTTAACTAAGGGAACTGGGAAATGTGATTTCTAATTGAACACTTATGTACTCCCAGGTGGTTAGACCTCAGGTGGTTCTGTTACTAAAACCCCATCATATCATATATACAACTTAGCCTACTCTCATTAATAAATCTTCATGAACATCATCTTTGATGACTATGAAATGGTTCTACATATGGAAGTATTTCACAATTGTTGAACACGTAGGTTTTTTCCAATTTGGGAATTTTATAAATAGTGCTGCAATTACCATCTTATATATTAATCTTTACTTGATGTTTTGGTTATTTCCTCAGAATTTATTCCTAGAGGTAAGATTGTTTTACTGAATAGTTGTACCAATTAACAGTCCCTTCAGGAGTAAATGAGGAGGCCAAATTTATACCACCATCATTAGCAGCAATTTGGTCTAACTTTTTTTTTATCTTTGCTGATCTGAATAACTGAAAATGGTATCTAATTGTAATTTTAAATTTTTATTCATTTAATTATTAGTACATTATTTGATTAGTTGTAAAGTTTAACAAGTTTCAAATATTTGTTAACTACTTGTATCACTTAAGAATTTTTCCTTGCCTCTTTATAGCTCTCAGTTCTTTTTCATCTGCAGGATATGAAAAAAACTAAACCAAACCCATTGCCATCAAGTCAATTCCGACTTATAGTGATCCTATAAGGACAGAGTAGAACTGCCTCCACTGGGTTTTCAAGGAGCGGCTGGTGGATTTCAACTGCCGAACTTTTGGTATGCAGCCAAGCTGAAATGGTTAAGATTGTGTGTCAACTTGACAGTGTTTAAATGTGATCACTCCCATGATGGGATCTGCTGTGAGTAACCAACCAGTTGAAAGGGAGTTTTCTTGGGCATGTGGCCTGCATCTGAATATAAGCAGATGTTCTGGCTCTTTTGCTCATTCTGGATCCTGCAGCTGACTTCTGTTCATCTGACCTCCGGTTCTTGCGAGTTGAGCTAGCAGCTTACCTGCCAAACTTGGGATTCATCAATCTTCACAGCCTGTGAGCAAGAGCCCTGCTCTCGGACCTGCCAATCTTGGGGTGGCCATCCCCTGTAGCTATGTGAATCAGGATAAGCCTCTATCCTGATCCACAGACTTGGGACGTTTCAGCCTCTACAACTGCATGAGCCGATTCCTTGATATAAATCATTCTATATATGATTTTCTGGTTTTGCTTCCCTAGAGAACCTAGCCTAAGATATTTGGTACCAAGAGCAGCTCTAGAGAAACAATTGTAAGGATGAGTTTTCTAAATTGGTTCTCAAGTCTGGTTAGTCTTAAAGATGTTGATAACTCTGCTTCCAGCAGTAAGAGGGCACTGCTAATCCATGGCATGAGGTGGTGATAAAAATACGCAAAATATCACCACCAATAGATCAGGTATTGGTGAAAGGCAAGGCTCTGGGTGAATACATGTGTGATATCTTTCTATAGTTTTGTCAGAATGATAACCATAAGGAAGCTGGTTGGTTGGTCCTACTTTTGCTAGACAAACTGGTGAAAGAAAGAGATGCACTCAGGGCTTCAGAGTCAAAGCTCAAGTGCTGCATAAATGACCTTGAAGTTTCCACTTATGCCTTGAAAGAAAGTCTTATTTCTTATAGTAACAGAGTTGATATTGCTGAAAACCAAACCAAGAGTCTTATTGTAAGAGTGGCTGAATTACAACACCAGCTCAACTGCCAACCTCGAGAGATGTGTGAAGTTAAAGGCATTGACTGGGAAGAAAAGGGATCCTGAAACTTGGGATGGAAACATATGGGCAGATAATCAGGAAGCTGAGACACTGAGCCCCTAAATTCTGTTGAATCACTCCTGTCAACAGAACCACTCCCATCTGAAGAGATTACTTCATGTTTGTCTGCTAAACCATCCTGCCCAGAAAAACCATTAACCCCTCTACTCCCATCTAATGAGATTAGCCCTAGCTCAGCTGCCTCTAAAGAGCCCTTGCCTGAGTCATTGCCTGGAACATCACCTGAGGCAGATGCTTTACAAGACAATACCGAATGTTCTCAAAACAATTCCACACTACCAATTCTGGCTTCTAGACCTATAACTAGACTTAAGTCCTAGCGAGCCCCAAAAGGTGAAGTACAAAGTGTAAGCCAGGAGGAGGTACACTACACTCTAAAAGAACTGCTTGACATTTCTAGTATGTACAAACAGAAACCTGGGGAATATGTGTGGGAATGGCTATTAAGGATGTGCGATAATGGTGCAAGGAACATAAATATGGATCAGTCTGAGTTTACTTATATGGGTCCACTAAGCACAGATTTTTCATTCACTGTTTCAGCTCGAGAAGTTAGGAAAGGATCTAAGAGTTTATTCAGTTGGGCTGCTAAAGCATGGATTACGAGGTGGCCTAACACTAAATCAAGTTGAAGTACCAGACCTGCCTTGGTATACTGTAGAAGAAGGTATCCAAAGGCCTAGGGAAACTGGCATGCTAGAGTAGATTTATCAGGTTATACCCACAGACCCACGCATGGAGTGCCCAGAGGACACAATTTTACCACAACTGTGAAGAACAAATTGAAGAGAGCTCCAGTATCCTTGAAGACTGCTGTGATTGCTATTTTATGTAAATCAGATTTGACAGTGGGAACTACCCTAACTGAATTAAGACACCAAACTACAATGGGGCTGATTGGAACGTGTGGTAGTAGGGGCCAAGTTGCTACACTCCATCAACAAAGACAAGGTGGGCGTGGTTACAGTAATGGACAGCTGAGTCAAAGCAGTATTCAGAACAGTCTGACCCATATGGACTTATGGCATTGGCTACTTAGTCATGGTGTCCCTAAGAGTGAAATAGGAAATCTACTAAATATTTATTGATCTGTACAAATGGATAAATTCTAGGTCAGGTGAACAGCAGTCTAACTTGAATCACCAGAATAGAGAGTCACGGTCCCTCAATCAATTCCCAGACTTGAGCAAGTTTAAAGACCCACAACCCCTTCAATGAAGGGGAGGCCAGGTCCCCTTGAGGAAGGACTCCAATACACTGAAAAAGTTTTTTACTGTTATTCTCTCTCCCAGCCTTCCCCAAAGGGATCTACAGCCTTTTACGAGAATGACTGTTCTCTAGGGAAAAGAAAGTAATCAGACATTTCTTGGAAATTACTTGATACTGGCTCTGAACTGACATTAATTCCAGGAGACCCAAAACGTCACTGTGGCCCATCAATCAGAGTGGGGGCATATGGAGGTCAGGTTATTAATGGAGTCTTGGCTCATGTCCATCTCACAGTAGGTCCAGTGGGTCCCGGGACCCATCCTGTAGTGATTTCCTCAGTTTCAGAATGCATAATTGGAACAGATATACTCAGCAACTGGCAGAACCCCCACATTGGATCCCTGACAAATGAAGTAAGGGCTATTATGGTACGCAAAGCCAAGTGGAAGCCATTAGAACTGCCCCTACTTAGGAAAATAGTAAGCCAAAAGCAATACTGCATTCCTGGAGGGATTGCAGAGATTACTGCCACCATCAAGGACTTGAAAGATGCAGGGGTGGTGATTCCCACCACATCCCCATTCAACTCGCCTATTTAGCCTGTGCAAAAAACAGATGGATCTTAGAGAATGACAGTGGATTATCAAAAACTTAACCAGGTGTTGACTCCAATTGCAGCTGCTGTTCCAGATGTAGTTTCATTGCTTGAGCAAATTAACACATCTCCTGGTACCTGGTATGCAGGTATTGATCTGGCTAATGCCTTTTTCTCCACACCTGTTTCGAAGGACCATCGGAAGCAGTTTGCCTTCAGCTAGCAAGACCAGCAATACACCTTCAGTTGCCTACTTCAGGGCTACATCAACTCTCCAGCCCTATGTCATAATTTAGTCTGTAGGGACCTTGATTTCCTTTCCCTTCCACAAGGCATCAAACTGGTCCATTACATTGATGACATTATGCTGATTGGACCTAGTAAGGAAGAAGTGTCAATGACTCTGGACTTATTGGTAAAACATTGTGTGCTAGAGGGTGGGAAATTAATCCCACAAAAATTCAGGCAACTTCCATCTCAGTGAAATTTCTAGGGATCCAGTGGTGTGAGGTTTGTCGAGATATTCCTTCTAAAGTGAAGGATAAGTTACTGCATCTGGCTGCTCCCACAACTAAAAAGGAGGCATAATGCCTTGTGGGCCTTTTTGGATTTTGGATGCAACATATACCTCATTTGGGTGTGCTACTCTGGCCTATTTGTCAAGTGACTCGAAAAGCTGCTAGTTTTGAGTGAGGCCCAGAACAAGAGAAGGCTCTCCAACAGGTTCAGCCTGCTGTGCAAGCTGCTCTGCCACTTAGGCCATATGATCCAGCTGATCCAATGGTGCTTGAAGTGTCAGTGGCAGATAGAGACGCTGTTTGGAGCCTTTAGTAGGCTCCTATTGGTGAAACACAGAGGAGACCCTTAGGATTTTGGATCAAAGCCTGCCATCTGCTGCAGATAACTACTTTCCTTTCGAGAAACAGCTTTTGGCTTGTTACTGGGCCTTAGCAGAGATTGAATGCTTAATCATGGGACACCAAGTCACCATGAGGCCTGAGCTGCCCATCATGAACTGGGTGTTGTTTAACCCATAGAGTCATAAAGTTGGACATGCACAGCAGCACTCCATCATTAAATGGAAGTGGTATATATGAGATCAGGCCTGAGCAGGACCTGAAGGCACAAGTTGCGTGAGGAAGTAGCCCAAATGCCCATGGTCTCCACTCCTGTCACATTACCTCCCACCTCCTAGTCTGCACCTATGGCCTCATGGGAAGTTCCTTATGATCAGTTGACTGAGAAAGAAAAAACTCATGCCTGGTTTACAGATGGTTGTGTGAGATATGCAGGCACCACTTGAAAATGGACAATGGCAGCACTACAGCCTCTTTCTGGGACCACCCTGAAGGACAGTGGTAAACAGAAATCCTCTCAATGAGCAGAACTTTGAGCAGTGCACCTGGTTGTTTACTTTGCTTGGAAGAAGAAATGGCCAGATGTGCGATTGTATACTGATTCATGAGCTGTGGCCAATGGTTTGGTTGGATTATCAAGGATTTGGAAGGAAGATGATTAGAAAATTGGAGACAATGATTTACGGGGAACAGGAATGTGGATAGACCTCTCTGAATGGGCCAAAGAAGTGAAGATATTTGTGTCTCATGTGAGTGCCCACCAAAAGGTGACCTCAGCAGAGGATGATTTTAACAATTAAATAGACAGGATGACACGTTCTGTGGAAACCAGTCATACTCTTTGTACAGCTACTCCTGTCATTGCTCAATGGGCTCATGAACAAAGTGGTTATGGTGGCAGGGATGGAGGTTATGCATGGGCCCAGCAACATGGACTTCCATTCACCAAGGCTGACTTGGATACAGCCATTGCTGAGTGCTCAATCTTCCAGAAGCAGAGAACAACACCGAGTCCCCGATATGGCACCATCCCTCGAGGTGATCAGCCGGTAACCTGGTGGCAAGTTGATTACATTGGATCACTTCCATCATGGAAAGGGCAACGTTTTTTCCTTACTGGAATAGACACTCCAGATATGGATTTGTCTTCTGTCTTAGTCATCTAGTGCTGCTGTAACAGAAATACCACAAGTAGATGACTTTAACAAAGAGAAATTTATTTTCTTACAGTCTAGTGGATTAGAAGTCCAAATTCAGGGTGTCAGCTCCAGTGGGCTCTGGACAAAGGTCCTTCTCATCAATCTTCCCCTGGACTAGCTGCTTCTCCGCACAGGAACCCCAGGTCCAAAGGATGCGCTCTGCTCCCAGAGCTGCTTTCTTGGTGGTATCAGGTCCCCCCATCTCTCTGCTCACTTCTCTCTTTTATATCTCAGAAGAGATCAGCTTAAGACAGTTATCTAATTTTATAGATCTCTTCACTATAACTGCCACTAATCCATCTCATTAACATCACAGTGACAGGATTTATAACACATACGGAAATCACATCAGATGAGAAAATGGTAGACAATCCTATAATACTGGGAATCATGACCTAGCCAAGTTGACACATATTTTGGGGGGACACAATTCAATCCATGACACCTTCCCTGCAACAGTGCTTCTGCCAAAACCTGTCCACCATCCGTGGACTTACAGAATGCCTCATCCACCATGATGGTGTCCTATAATCATTGCCTCGGATCAAGGGACTCACTTCATAGCCAATGAACTGCGGCAATGGGCCCACGTTCATGGAATTCACTGGTCTTACCATTTTCCCCATCATGCTGAAGCAGATGGCTTGACAGAACAATGGAATGGCCTTCTAATGACACAATTATGGTGCCAGCTGGGTGGCAATACATTGCAGGGTTGGGGCAATGTTCTCCAAAAGGCTGTATATGCTCTAAACCAGCATCCAGTACATAGTGCTGCTTCTCCCATAGCCAGGATTCACAGGTCCAGGAATCAAGGGGTGGAAATGGGAGTGGCACCACTCACTATTACCCCTAGTGACCCACTCGCAAGATTTTTGCTTCCTGTCCCCATGACCTCATGCTCTGCAGGTCTAGAGGTCTTAGTTCCAAAGGAGAAATGCTCCCACCTGGAGACACATCACTGATTCCATTGAACAGGAAGCCAAGAATGCCACCTGGCCACTTTGGGCTCCTTATGCCTCTGGATCAACAGGCAAAGAAGGGAGTTACCATACTGGCTGGTATGATTGATCTTGATTACCAAGAGGAAATCGAACTGATATTACATAATGGAGGTAAAGAAGACTATGTCTGGAATGCAGATCCCTTAGGGTGTCTCTTGGTACTACCATGCCCTGTGATTAAAGTCAATGGAAAACTACAGCAGTCCAACATGACTACTAATGGCCTACACCCTTCAGGTATGAAGGTATGGGTAACCGCACCAAGCAAAGAACCACGACCAGCTGAGGTGCTTGCTAAGGGCAAAGGGAATACGGAACGAGTGGTGGAAGAAGGTAGTTCTAAATACCAGTTACGGCCACGTGACCAGTTGCGGAAATGAGGACTGTAATTGTTATGAGTATTTCTTCTTTGTAAGTGTACATCAAATATTTTTGTTTTCTTCACTTGAAAATGTAAGACATAAACAGGGCTAGTGCATTTTCAGTTGTATGTGTGTTGGCTGTATCATGTTAGGTGCAAGTAGGACTTTCTAATTGTCTTTATTCAGAGATTATGTATGGTTTAAGGAGATGTACACATGTGCCAAGTTGACAAGGGGTGGATTGTGATGGTTAAGATTGTGTGTCAGCTTGGCTGGGCCATGATTCTCAGTGTTTACATGTGAGTACTCCCATGATGGGATCTGCCGTGAGTAGCCAGTCAGTTGAAAGGGAGTTTCCTTAGGCGTGTGGCCTGCATCTGACTATAAGCATATGTTCTGGCTTTTTTGCTTATTCCGGATTCTGCAGCTGGCTCCTGTTTGTCTGACCTCCAGTTCTTGGGACTTGAGCTAGCAGCTTACTTGCCAAACTTAGGATTCATTCATCTTCACAGCCTGTGAGCAAGAGCCTTGCTCTCTGACCTGCCAATTTTGGGTTTATCAGCCCCTGCAGCTAAGTGAATCAGGAAAAACTTCTATCCTGATCCACAGACTTGAGACATTCTAGCCTCTACAACCACATGAGCCACTTACTTGATATAAAACTCTCTCTATTTATATATTTATATGCTTGACTGGTTTTGCTTCTCTAGAGAACTCAGGCTAAGACACAAGCTCTTAACCAGTACCTGCATAATACAGCGTGGTGAGGATCAAACAAGAAAATGAAATAACAGAAACTTTGTTTCTTCTAGTCCATTTGTTCTGGTTGGTTCTTGACAAGCCCTATAGCCATGGGCCCAGTTTATGTTGTAGCTCCAATGGGGTGGTCTGAAGAGCTCCCAGTTATCCTGCCACACCACCTCATCTGATTTCTTCATAACACTCCTGATTATCTAAAATTATATTTTTTAGTGATTTGCTTATTTATTTCCTCTCCACCCAACCCCCCCAACTAGAATGTATACTCCATGAGAACCAGGTCCTAATCTTTCTTCTTTATTGGTGTTTCTCCACCACCAAAACAGAATCTGACACATAGTGGGTGTTCATTAAATATTTGCTACATAAATAAATAAGCCTCCTCCCACTGCCAAATTCTCTTGACTATGTCAGAGACTTAAGCACAATCTGCAATTACTAGTTTTCCAAAGACAAAATGTGAAGCCTCCCTACTCCCCACACCCACACATACTCACTCACGTTCCTGGCTCTCCTTGTCTCTGCCCACATCTGTACTGATTACAATCCCTACTCAATATGCCACCACCAATTACTCTCTAACATTCCACTGCACTTTATCACATATCTGGCACAGTATCTACTAAGATGTACTGTCTCTAATCAAGAATGAAAAGACAAGAAAGAAAAGAGGAGAGCCCTGATCTGCCTGCCTAAGAAATACAGTTCTCATGCAGAAAAGAATGTGGTTGTCTGACTTCCTGGTTGGAATCCCTGAGCTAGGATGAGGCTGTGGTGGTAACAGAGAGCTTTTTCCTGTCTGATGTTATGTGATTTTGGATGTTGTGCGAACACCATATTATATACGGGCAGTCCCCGCATTATGAACGTCCAATTTACGGATGACTCATACTTAAGAACAGACTGCTATAAAACCTATCATACTAAAAATTTGAGTTAAATATATACAATGCTTCGTAATAACAAATGCATGAACTACTTTGTGATGCTCATGGAAACACTGCACAGTTTGGAAGTGTTTCTTAAGTGAGCATCAGTAAGACCTAGCCTACTAACTAATAAATCTAGAGGAGTCAATCTAGACAGAACAATTTTTTTTCACAGTATTTTAAAAGACAGTAAATCTCATATGTTACCAGATTATTCTTCAGAAGAGTTCAAAGAAATGATAGTGACAGATTTGAATGTGGGCAGATCGTCATTTCTAAGAGGTAACCTGAAACTAGGTTGAGGCAGTGACAGCAAAGAGCAAACCGAGTCCAGGAGCCTGCAAGCAAGGTCACACTTTAAACTTGGCAAGAGGCCTGCCTCATGCACTCCTTAGAATGAGAACAAGCTGAAGATGCTGAACTTGCTGCAGAAGCAGGTGAGTTTCCAAGTTAATCTGCAGGACTTCTAATACCCACGTAGAGATCTGTAAAACGGGTTCATCCAGATGAGATGTGGAAGTGAGATTAATAACTTTTCTTTTGAGGAAGTGGTTTTAGAAACCCCTAGGAAAGGAAGTATACTGACTTGAATTTAATTTGTAAACCAGACCTAACTGTGAGTGAATCACAGACTTACTGAGTTGGGATCAGCCTTAGAGGCCATTTAGCCTCAGTATCTGTATCAGTGTTTTCCAAAGGCCAGTCTGCAGAACAGCTGGATCAAGTTCCACCTGGAGGAACATCTTTAAAATATACATTCCCAGGCCACACAGTAGGGGACTCTGATTCAGTTGGTCTAGAGTGAGGTCTAAGCAACTCTACTTTTAGCAAGCTCCACTATTGGGAAAGCAACTTGGAAACAGCAAGATGGATCAGACTGATAGAACACAGGACCTGGAAATATGACCCACCCACTTCCTGGACCTTGACACTTGGTGGGTATTAAGTGATATTCTGGACAGGGAGTCACAGCAAAGGCCATCAAACTGGTGTCCCAATAAGAGGTAGGGCATGGTGATATATTGCATTCATTAGTCAGTGTTATCCAGAGAAACAGAACCAGTAGATGTGTATGTGTGCGTGTGTGTGTGCGTGTGCGTGTGTGTGTGTGTAGAGAGACAGATTTTAAAGAATTGGCTCAAATGATCATGGGGGCTGGCAAGTCCAAAATCCGTGGGGCAGGCAGTAGGCAGGAAAATCTGGCAGTCTTGAGTCTAAAATCAGTAGGCCGGGTGGCAGGCCAGAAATTCCTCCAGCAAGATATCTATGTTACAGTCACCAGGAAGAATTCCTTTTCCCCATGAAACCTCGGCTTTTGCTTTTAAGGCCTTCAACTGATTGGATGAGGTCCACTCCTATTTGTAAGGGTAATGTCCTTAATTTAGAGTCAACTGATTGTAAATGTCAATCACACCTACAAAACATCTTCACAGCAACATCTAGACTAGTGTTTGAACAACAATGGGGCACTATAGACCAGCCAAGTCAACACATAAAATTATCCATCATACATATGGAGATCCAAACAGACAGGCAGGCCTGCTGAGCAGCAGTTCTCATCCCAAAGTCTGGAAGAAGGGAGTAGCGGTGCAGTCACAAGGTTGGGTTTAGAGAAAGACACTCAGTTCTGAAAAATAAAGTCTGAGAACAGGCCCTGAGAAAGTTTTCCACACAGGGACGCAGGCATGGCAGGACCAAAGAGGTGAGCGGAAGTGGCAAAACTAGGACTGGGTCACGACAAGTGTGCAGAAGCTCAGTCATCAACATTAAGACAAAATAAATGGGAGGTAGTGTCTGTCAAAAAGGTCCTTGAGTGGTGCAAGCAGTTTGCCCTCAACTACTAATCTAAAGGTTGGCAGTTCAAACCCACCAAGTGCACCACAGAAGAAAGGCCTGGCAGTCTGCTTCTGTAAAAATTGCTGTTGTTGTTGTTAGGTACCATTGAGTCAGTTCCAACTCATAGAAACCCTATGTACAACAGAATGAAACACTGCCCAGTCCTGCACTATCCTCACAATTGTTGTTATGCTTGAGCCCATTGTTGAAGTCACTATGTCAATCCATCTCATTGAGGGTCTTCCCCTTTTTCGCTGACCCTCTATTCTGCCAAACATGATGTCCTTCTCCAGGTGCTGGTCACTCCTGATAACAACATGTCCAAAGTATGTGAGACGAAGTCTTGCCATCCTCACTTCTAATGAGCATTCTGGCTGTACTTCTTCCAACACAGATTTGTTTGTTCTTCTGGCGGTTCATGCTATATTCAATATACTTCACCAACACCATAATTCAAAGGCATCGATTCTTCGGTCTAGCTTTCACATGCATATGAAAATATGTTGAAAACACCATGGCTTGGGTCAGGCACACCTTAGTCTTCAAGGTAACATGTTTGCTTTTCAACGCTTTAAAGAAATCTTTTGCAGCAGATTTACCCAATGCAATGTGTAGTTTGATTTCTTGACTGCTGCTTCCATGGGCGTTGTCTGTGGATCGAAGTAAAATGAAATCCTTGACAACTTCAATATTTTCTCCATTTATCATGATGTTGCTTATTAGTCCAGTTGTGAGGATTTCTGTTTTCTTTACGTTGAGGGATAATCCATACTGAAGGCTTTGGTCTTTGATCTTTATCAGTAAGTGCTTCAAGTCCTCTTCCCTTTCAACAAGCAAAGTTATGTCATCTGCATATCGCAGGTTGTTAACGAGTCTTCCTCCAATCCTGATGCCTCATTCTTCTTCATATAGTCCAGGTTCTCGGATTATTTGCTCAGCATACAGACTGAATAGGTACAGTGAAAGGATACAACCCTGACACACACCTTTCCTGACTTTAAACCATGCAGTGTCCCCTTTGTCTGTTTGAATGACTGCCTTTTGGTCTAAGTGCAGGTGCCTCATGAGTACAATTAAGTGTTCTGGAATTCCCATTCTTTGCAATGTTATCCATAATTTGTTATTATCCACACAATAGAATGCCTTTGCGTAGTCAATAAAACACAGGTAATATCTTTCTGGTATTCTCTGCTTTCAGCCATGATCCATCTGACATCAGCAATCATACCCTTGTTCCACATCTTCTCCTGAATCTGGTTTGAATTTCTGGCAGTTCCCTGTCAATGTACTGCTGCAACCGCTTTTGAATAATCTTCAGCAAAGTTTTACTTACATGTGATATTAATGATATTTTTCAATCATTTCCACATTCTGTTGGATTACCTTTCTTTGGAATGAGTACAAATATGTATCTCTTCCAGTCAGTTGGCCAGGTAACTGTCTTCCAAATTTCTTGGTGTAGACAAGTGAGCACTTCCAGGGCTGCATCCATTTGTTGAAATATCTCAATCAGTATTCCATCAATTCCTGGGGCTTTGTTTTTTGCCAATGCCTTCAGTGCAGCTTGGATCTCTTCTTTCAATATATCGGTTCTTGATCATATGCTACCTCCTGAAATGGTTGAATGTCGACCAATATTTTTGGTATAGTGACTCTGTGTATTCCTTCCTTCTTCTTTTGACAGTTCCTGCATCATTTAGTATTTTCCCCATAGAATCCTTCAATATTGCAACTCGAGGTTTGAATTTTTTCTTCAATTATTTCAGCTTGAGAAACGCTGAGTGTGTTCTTCCCTTTTGGTTTTCTATCTCCAGGTCTTTGCACATTTCGTTATAATACTTTATCTTCTTGAGCCGCCCTTTGAAATCTTCTGTTCAGCTCTCTTACTTCATCATTTCTTCCTTTCATTTTAGCTACTCTAGTTTCAAGAGCAACTTTCAGAGTCTCTTCCGATACCCGTTTTTGGTCTTTTCTTTCTTTCCTGCCTTTTTAATGACCTCTTGCTTTCTTTATGTATGATGTCCTTGATATCATTCCACAGCTCTTATGGTCTTCAGTCATTAGTGTTCAACGTGTCAAATCTATTCTTGAGATGGTCTCTAAATTCAGGTGGGATATACTCAAGGTTGTACTTTGACTCTCGTGAACTTGTTCTAAGTTTCTTAAACTTCAACTTGAATATGAGCAATTGAAGGTCTGCTCCACAGTCGGCCCCTGGCCTTGTTCTGACTGATATTGAGTATTTCCATCATCTCTTTCCACAGATGTAGTTAATTTGATTCCTGTGTATTCTATCTGGCAAGGACCACGTGTATAGTCACCATTTATGTTGTTGAAAAAAGGCACTTGTAATGAAGAAGCTGGTCTTGCAAAATTCTGTCACGGAATCTCCAGCGTGATTTCTATCACCAAGGCCATATTTTCCAACTACCAATCTTTGGCCATAAAGATTACAGCCATGAAACACCCAATGGAACAGTTCTACTCTATAACACATAGGGTCACCATGAGTTGGACTCAACCCAACAGCAACAGGTTTGTTTGTTTTTTATCTGTATCTATCAAATGCCTTCTCTGTGGCAAACGCTTTTCACAGGCTGTCTCATATCACCCTCACATGTGTTACCCTCACACATACTAATTTAACCCCTATTTAAAAGGTGAGGTGAATTTAAAAGCTGATCATGGGCTAATTTTTACCTTTCTGGGCCACAATCTCATCACCTTTAACATGAGTGGAATAATTCTTACTCCTTCTTACTCCACAGAATTTGGGGAAGGAAAACACATGGCAGTATAGTCCCTGGCACCCAGTAATATCTAAATGGAATTTCATAGTTTCTAAAAGGAAACCCTAAAATTATGTTGTACTCTTTTGCAAGACAATATGTTCAAAAAACCTGTCACAGTTTTCTACATCTGGTTAACTTCCTTATCTTAATTTTAATGCCCTCTGTTACCAGGCAACACCCTCTACCGAGCTACTCTTCTAACCAGGGTTCTCCAAGGCCTACACTCTCTGCAGGTCAACCCAGGAGCACATGAGGCTCCTTCCCCAAACCTCACAGTTGGTTAGGTAGGTGTCCTCACCTGTACATCCTTTCCTTTCCCTTCCTTAAAAAAATAGCTAAGTTGTATTAAGCACATACTCTGTGCCAGGTGGAGTCTCTGGGTGGTACAATCAGTTAACATGATCAGCTGCTAACCAAAATGTTGGAGGGTCGAGTTCACCCAGTAGGCACCTCAGAAGAAAGGCCTGATTATATACTTCTGAAATTGACTTGAAGGCAACTGGTATGAGGTAGATATTATTATTTTAACCCTTTTACTGAAGAGTAAACTTAGGCCTTAAAATAAAAGAAGCAACAAGCAGAAGATCACACATGTATTAAATGGCAGAATCATGACTTAGACTCAGGCTTATCTGACAAACTGTTGCTTCTAGCTCCCATGCTATTGACCCTGTTGACCAAGCTGCCTGTCATTCAAGTCTGAACTTAAACCTTGCTTCCTCCATAAAGTGGAGGGCAACTCCACACTTCACTGGATGAAAGGCAACATCAAAAATTTTATTTAAGCACATCAAAGTCTGAAAACCAAATAGAGAATCAGTGGGAACATTTGATTATCCCTTGCAAATGATGCCCTCAGGGCAAATTAGGAAATTGTGAAGCTCACTGAACACGTAACTTGAGTCTTTTCCATGGCAGACATTAGTTGAGCCTCATTTTTTGAAACAGTTAGTCAGAAGCTTGAAAACAAATAGTGATAAATGTTTTAGGAAAAATCACTCTAAACTTTGGTTTTAATACCATTCTAAGTGGAGGTGATATTTTAGGAAGAACAAGTCAAAGTCTTCCCAGTTCTCTATCTCTGTAACTCTCCTCTCTGAGACATACATCTCCTCACCCACATCTGCAGACCCAGCCTTGTCCTCCCCAACCCTCTCCAAAGCTTAGGAGGAATTTAAGAGCTCTAGCTTTACACTCTCTGAGCATTGTGACCACTTATGCTACTATGTCCCTGATTTACACTCCATTTCAAAAACTAATAGGTGGTAGGTAGATAGATAATTTTATATAATTATACACATATGCATATATCTATGAATCTCTCTATAGATATATCTGTGTGCCAGTTACCTGTTAGGTGATTTGGCACAGTTTAACAAACATTTATTGAGTGGTAGCTTCTGTAATTAGGCACCCAGTATAAAATTAGTATAATACTGGTTTCTGATGTCAAATAGCTTCTAGTCAATACTATGCACCTAGATGTTATCTCATTTAGTTGGCAAAGTAAGCTGGTGATACAATTATTATTTTAAATAGAATAAAAACAGGTCAGCAACACCCAGATAAAATCAAATAACTTGCTCAAGGGTATACTGATAGTAAGTGGTAGATGTCTCTGCCACTAAACGCCAACACTTCTGGCCCTGATGTGCTGCCTCTGAGTCTTACAGGGAGCTAGGGTCCCACTTTGACCCTGTTTCTAGCAGTTCAGTCAATGTATTTATCCCTTGCCTGATTCCTCTCCCAATAACTGTCTAGGACTGGTGACCCTCCCATGCTCTAGGAGGGACTTCCCTAAGGATGGAAATTCTCCTGCTAAACTCCAGATGGTGCTCTGCCACTTGAAGCCATGCTTGTCCGATGCTGACTGCTGGGCCCTAAGCTCTCCTTTCCTGGTAGCCGTTGTTCTGGGTTCCACTGGCCTATCAGGACACCTCTTTGCCTGTGGGGGACTCCCTGATGTTGCAGGCTTCCCCACCTATCTCCCTGCCCTCTGGAGGCTGCGCTCTGCCTACCAGCCCACATACCCTCTCAGGCTGCCTAGGCCTAAGTGTGTTCTAGGTCCTTGCTGCTCCATCTGTGCCCCATCCCGCAGTGGCTAATGAACTGTTGCCTGACCACACCCCAAGATATAACAGGAAGCACCATAAATGCATTCAATCTCCCTAGTGGCAGTCTGTCAATAAGTAACAGCAGATATAAAATGTCACGCAGGGAAGAGGTTCCGCACCAGAGGAGAGAGGACTGGCAGGCTAACAGGAATGATCTGAAACAATCTGTCTCTCTCTCTCTCTTTCACACAACTATCTCCCTCTTTCTCTGAGTTATGGTTCTCTGGAAATACAGGTCCCCACCCAAAGCCACAGCAAAGGGGTCAGAAATTGATTTACTATGAAGCTAGTGACGTTTCAGCTTTAGGACTCCTCATTGCACTGGCCTCTGTCAGCACTGGGGGTTATAGAGTATGCTAAGTGGTAAAGGGAAGCCAGGCTACAAACAGGAAGCATTTCATGGAAGCATTTCTGATAAACTGCTTAAAGAGATCTCAGAAGGAAGGTGCATGAACCTCCAAGGAGCCATGTTGTGATTTATTTTCTTATTCTAAATAAGGATTTACATTCATACCTAAATTAATATTGGTAATTCTGTATTATATTAAGGAAGGCTCCCTAATGGAATAAGCGACAGGCACCACAAAGCCTAGATCTGCTCCTAGGGAGGGGGATACTGGTACTGAAGGAGGGAGGAAACTCAAAAATTGTGCAAAGGTCCAAAACACCAGGAGGAGAATCTGGAGTTCCAGCCCATTTGAAGGAGCAAGGCAATTACGGAAGTTGTAGTATGGAGTCTGGGATCTAGGAGTCTAGTTACCAGCAGACCAAGTGGGAAGAATTCAAAGAACTGCCTGAGTAATTGTGGCATGCTATGAGGAGGCCCCGGACAGAGCAGAGGGCAATGGGTGGACAGACCAGAGCAGAATGATCAGAGTAAGACTGGGGATCAGCAACATGGCCAAGTGGGCTGGAGCTGGTGGAAGGCTGAAGTCCAAGCAGAAGAAACCAGGGCATGAACACCATTACCAAGACTAGACAGATAAGGTGGGGGTGAGAGGGGGAAGTTGCTATCTGGTGGACACACAGGGCCTTCGCTTCATCCTAGGCATTCTAGACACTGTACTCGAGGGCCCCCGCCCCCCAATACTGCGGTTGGGTGCCTGAACTCTTTAATGCTGCATCAGGGACTCCTCAGAGAGGATGTGGAGCTAAGCAGGGCTTTGAACCAGTTCGAACCGGTTCAGCCGTGGCTGATGAAGCAAAACCCAAACAGACCCAAATTTTTACAGAACGATGGACAGAATGGGGAAAAATATGGGTCAAAGCCCTGGAATGAGAGACTTGGAAGACATGTAGTGAGCCCCTTCAGGAGCCTGATTCATGAGACTGGATTATTACCAGGACTGTGGAGAGCAATACACATTCAAAGTGGCCCGGTTGGCCGCTATATTTGAGTGGGGCACCAATGTTTCCGACTGTACTCAAAATCTGACAGTCAAGAGATTTGGTTGCTACGCAGTGGTATACTGCTCTTGTTTTCTAAGAGGGAGATTAGGTTTCTAGAAGGGCTTCCACCTGTAATTTTTCCCATTCCAGTTACCCGTCCAGTTCACTCAAATTGTAAAAATTCAGGTCTGTTCCAGTTTCGCTTCCTCAGCCATGACTGAACCGGGCAGAGATGGTTCGAAGCCCTGGAGCTAAGTTAGCAGGACAAAAGCAGAATCTTGCCTGTAGATTACCAGGGATAAGACTCTTGCTTATCTTGCCAAAGTCTGTTAAATAGGGGAAAGACAGTCTCTTTAACAAATGGTGCTGGCATAACTGGTTACCCACCTGCAAAAAAATGAAACAAGACCCATATCTCACATTATACACAAAATCTAACTCAAAATGGATCAAAGACCTAAATATAAAATCTAAAATGATAAAGATCATGGAAGAAAAAATAAGGGCAACACTAGGGGCCCTATTACATGGCACAAATAGTATACCAACCATAACTAACAATGCACAAATACCAGAAGAGAAACTAGATAACTGGGAGCTCCTAAAACTCAAACACTTATGCTCATCAAAAGACTTTACCAAAGGAGTAAAAAGACAACCTACAGACTGAAAAAAAAAAAAACTGGCTACAACACATCTGTCTTAGTTATCTAGTGCTGCTACAACAGAAATACCACAAGTGGATGGTTTTAATGAAGAGAAGTTTATTTCCTCATAGTCAAAGTAGGCTAAAAGTCCAAATCCAGGGCATCAGCTCCAGGGGAAGGCTTTTTCTCTCTGTCGGCCTTCTTCTTTCAGTGTTCCCCCAGACTAGGTGCTTCTCGGTGCAGGGACCCCGGTCCAAAGGACGCGCTCTGCTCCCTGCACTGCTTTCTTGATGGTCTGAGGTCCCCCTATCTCACTGCTCACTTCTGTCTTTTATATCTCAAGAGATTGCCTCAGGACACAATCCAGTCTTATAGATCAGGTCCTGCCTTACTAACACAACTGCTACCCATCCTCCCTCATTAACATCATAGAGGCAGGTTTACAACATACAGGAAAATCACACAGTACCAGGAATCATGGCCTAGCCAAATGGATACACACTTTTTTTGGGGGACACAATTCAAACCATGACAATATCTGATAAGGGTCTAATCTCTAAAACCTACAAGATACTGCAAAACTTCAACATCAAAAAGCAAATAATCCAATTAAAAAATGGGCAAAGGATATGAACAGACACTTCACCAAAGAAGACATTCAGGTGGCTAACAGATACATTAGGAAATGCTCACAATCATTAGCCATTAGAGAAATGCAAATAAAACTACAGTGAGATACCATCTCACTCCAACAAGGCTGGCACTAACCCAAAAAAAACACAAACTAACAAATGTTGGAGAGATTGTGGGGAGACTGGCACTCTTTTTTTTTTTTTAATATTTTATTGTACTTCAGGTGAAGGCTTACAGAACAGATAGTTTCTCATGTAACAGTAACACACATGCTGTTTTATGACAT
>NW_004443979.1:17593229-17618270 GCF_000243295.1 Trichechus manatus latirostris
GAATTGCCATTTTCACAATGTTGAGTCTGCCTATCCATGAGCATGGTATGTTTTTCCATTTATGTAGATCCCTTTGGGTTTCATGCAGTAGAGACTGGCACTCTTATGCACTGCTGGTGGGAATGTAGAACAGTACAATCACTTTGGAAAATGATATGGTGCTTCCTTAAAAAGCTAGAAATAGAAATACCGTAGAATCCAGCAATCCCACTCCTAATATACCTGAGAGAAATAAGAGCTGTCACACGACTAGACATATGCACACCCATGTTCATTGCAGCACTATACACAATAGCAAAAAGATGGAAACAACCTAAATGCCCATCAACAGACAAATGGATAAACAAATTATGGTACATACACACAAGGAATACTATACAACTATAAAGAACAATGATGAATCTGCAAAACATCTCACAACGCGAATCTGGAGGGCATTATGCTGAGTGAAATAAGTTAGTCACCAAAGGACAAATATTGTATGAGATCACTATCATAAGAACTCAAGAAACGGTTTAAACATAGAAAAAGTATTCTTTGATGGTTATGAGGATGGGGAGGGAGGGAGAGGAGAAATCATTAACTAGATAGCAGATAAGAATCGTCTTAGGTGAAGGGAAGGACAACACACAACACAGGGGAAGTCAGAACAACTGGACCAAAGTAAAATCAAAGAAGTCTCCTGGACACAACCAAACACTCTGAGGGACAGAGTGTCTGAGGCTGTGGCCTGGGGACCATAGTTTCAGGGGACATCTAGGTCAATTGGCATACCATAGTTTATTAAGAATATGTGCTATATCCCACTTTGGTGAGTGGCGTCTGGGGTCTTAAAAGCTTGTGAGTGGCCATCAGTTGGTCCCATCCCACTCAGAGCAAAGGAGAATGAAGAAAACCAAAGACATAAGGAAAATACTGGTCTAAAGGACCAAATGAACCAGAGGTTCCACCAACCTGAGACCAGAAGAACTAGATGGTGCCTGGCTACCACCAATGATCACCCTGACAGGGAACACAACAGAGAGTTCTGGACAGAGCAGGAGAAAAATGTAGAACGGAACTCAAAGTAAAAAGGCTAGACTTAATGGTCTGACAGAGACTGGAGGAACCCTTGAAACTATGGCCTCTGGATGTACTGTTATCCCAGAACTGAAACCGTTCTGGAAGCCCACTCTTCAGACAAAGATTAGATAGGACTATAAAACAAAAAATAATACATGTAAGTAATGTGCTCCCTAGTTCAATCAAACATATGAAACCAAATGGGCAGCTCCTGTCCAAAAGCAGGATGAGAAGGTAGGAAGGAACAGGAACTTCTCAAATGGACACAGGGAAACGAGTGGAAACAGGGAGTGTGCTGTCACATTGTGGTAATTGCAACTAATGTCACAAAACAATATGCATATAAATTTTTGAATGAGAAATTAACTTGAGCTGTAAACTTACACCTAAAGCACAATTAAAAAAAAAAAAAGAAAGGATAATTTCATAGATGTGAGAATCTGAATCATAAGTACAGCAGTGACCGGCCTACTTCTCCATACACCTTTCTTTAGCTCTTCTCCTGGTTGTCTCCAGCCATATGAACTTCTTTCTGTTCCCTAAGTATGCCACATTTTCTCCTTCCTCTGGGCCTTCTTACACTCTATTCCCTCTGCCTGGACCATCAACCCCACACCTACACCTGTAACTGGCTTACTCCTATTAGTTCTTCAGATCTCTTCTAAGCCCCTAATGTGCCTGTGTGGTGCAAGTAGTTTGCAATCAGCTGCTAACCTAAAAGTTGGCAGTTCGAACCCACCAAGAAGTACAAGCAAGACCTGGCAAACTGCTTCTGTAAAGGTTACAGCCAATAAAACCCTATGGAACAGTTCTGCTCTTTAACACATAGGGTCTCCATGAGTTGGGGGCCAATCTGGCAGCAGCTAACAGCAATAAGTTCCTAAAGTGAGATCTCCCCCGGTACATACCTCCATCACTACTTCTCCTCTCATCAAGACCCATAATAGGCTTTATTGTAATTATTTAGTCAATATCTGCCTTTCTCACTAGACTGAAACCTCCATGATGGCAGGAACCATGTCTGTCCAGTACATGGCTGAAACCCCAGGGACGAAGGGCTCAAATATTTACTGAAGGACTGATTTATAAAAAGAACACAGAGTAGATGATTCCATTTATATAGAATTCTTTTAAAATGCAAATTAATCTATGGTGACAGAAAGCAAGTCACTAGTTGCCAGAGGACAGGGCATCAGGGGATGAGCAGGGATTGGAAGAGACATGGATAGACTTCAAAGAGGCACCCGGAAAGATTTAGGAGTGATGGATATGTTCATTGCCTTGATTGTGGTGATGCTTTCTTAACAGGTGTGTACATATGTTACAACTTGTCATATTTTACACTTTAAATATTTGCAGTTTATTGTATGTCAATTATAATCAATAAAGCTGTGAACACTGAATCACAAAACAAACAGAAATGCTATTATCGGAATAAAAGGAAAAAAAAAATCTTGCCTATCTCATAACATTGTTGGAATGATTTAGTCAATGATGTAGGTAAAATGTGTAGCCTGGTGCCTTGTTGAATCCTGGAGAATCACTCAAGCTCTCTTGAATATGATCCTACTCTGAATATGGTCAGAAGAAGCATTAAAAATCTCCTGGAATGAGAGTTGAAAATTTGTTCAAAGGGAATAACGCAGTAAGGAAAACCTAAACCAAACCCATCGCCAAGGAGTGGACTGAGAATCCTAGTGACCCTATAGGACAGAGTAGAACTGCTCCACAGCACTTCTAAGGCTGTAGTCTTTACAGAAGCAGACTGTCACATCTTTCTCCCACAGAGAGGCTGGTGGGTTCGAACCACCAACATTTCAGCTGGCAGCCGAGTGTTTAACCACTGTGCCAGCAGGGCTCCTTTCAGTAAAGAAAGAGCAGCTGACTTTACTTTTAAAAAGAAATCACCAACACAATGCAAAAATGCATTTCATGTTTCCTTATTGACTTAATGAATTTCCTGGTAAGTTTTTGTCTGCTCAGTTGGTTAATATTTGGTTAGTTTTCCTTTATAGTAATTGTAATAGTTTCCCTTATAGTAAAGGCTACCATTACTACATTTAATTTTCTAATTTGAGAGTGTACTCTAATATCACTGTTATGTTCCCTTGTATTGTGGGAAAACATTTGGGAAATTCTTTTAAGTTTCATGGATCACAAGGTGTTTGCCTCCCTCCCTCCTTCACCCCGGAATGAGAAGCCTCCTGTGAGCTGAGGATATCTATTCATAGATAATGTCTCCAGTTCCTTGGTCCATCACTCAGAGATAAGGCACTCAGGAGGACACCTTGATCTCCAGCACTGAGACACATCTTCCGAGGCCTGTAGTAGTGATATTATCCCCATCTGAAAAACTCGATTCTAATTCTATCTGATCACAAAAGGTCAGGTCTAAGCCTTACAACAGAACTGCACAGACCAAAACAAGAGATACACAGATAAGCTGCCAAAGGACTTTAGAAGGTTAGAGGCTGGGGTTTTTATACAGTTCAGATGTGGACCCCTTTGCTCTCCTCTGAGGTGGAAAAAAGAAAATGGTATTGAGGAAAGATTTCCTTTATAGTAATTGTACTAACTGCAGTCTCGTTCAAAGCGCACACAGAAAACACTTTGTGCTGGGTTTCACTCCGGAAGGAATATTCATCATTTCAGAGGAAGAGAAAGAGCTGGTCATAAATTTTCTCCCACCCTACCCTAGCATCCACTTAACTTGGCTTTGCCTAATCTCCATGACAAAGCAATCCTTACCTGACCTCCCAAATTCTTCTCAGTCCAGAGATTGTAGAACCCCAAGGTGTGGTAGTAAATTCTCAAGAGACTGCAAAGGTGAAAACTGTCTAGAAAAAGTCTGGAATCGCTGATTGCTGCCTAAACTTCCAGGATCTGGGATGCCTTCCTAAACTGTATTTATAAGCCACGGCAAGATGCTTACATCTCCCCATCCATTTTTTTCCCCTCATTGATAGGTTGTATTTCTTTTAGAACAGCAAGAAACATCTACCTCAGGCCTTGTTTATTAAAATGAAGGATATAATTCAAATGAAGAAGAAACTGAAGGAAAAATATGGCTACCATTACTATATATTATTTTTCAAATTGGTTTCTAACATAACACTCAGAGAAAATAATAGTCCAGGTTAAAGAGAATCATGACATACAAAATGAATCCAACTCAATAAAGTCAAAATCTAATATTTGTTCTTTAGTAAATGTTGGCTACAAAGCCTCAAAAATATATGTGAATTGAAAAATTTCAGAAATAAAAAAGTTACAGAATTCAGCTTAGTGCTTTGTATTTATTTAAACTCATTGCCATCAAGTTGATTCTGACTCAGAGACCCTACAGGACAAAGTAGAACTGCTCTATAGGGTTTCCAAGGATTGGCTGGTGGATTTGAACTGTTGACCTTTTGGTTAGCAGCCAAGCTCTTAACCACTGCACCACCAGAGCTCCTTATATTTATTTAGTATGTGTAAAATAGGAGTTTGTGGTTGTGCAAACAGTTAATGTGCTTGGCTGCTAACCGAAAGCTTGGAAGCTCAAGTCTACCCAGAGGCACGTTGAAAGGAAGGCCTGGCAATCCACTTCTGGAAAAAAACAAAACAAAACAAAACAAAAATCAGCTGTTGAAAACCCTATGAGGTTCTACTCTGACATACATGGGGCTGCCATGAGTCAGGGTTGACTCAGTGACAACTGGATTACTAAATACATTTTTACTAAATTATTCATGATCTATGTCATCAATAACTGATGACCAATATATATTCATATGATCTTAGTTGAAGTCTATGCAGCCTCAGCATTGTTCACTTAATTCAGTATTATAAATGTTATTGCTAATTTGCCAAAACTATTCTGCCAATTCCTCCTTATTTATCTAACTGATTTATCAGCCCCACATTCCACTTTATGTGTGACCTCAGAATGACATATGAACGTAATGAAAGTGAGACTTGACGACTGCGAATGTAGTTCAAAATCTAAATCCATGATGCCATGTGCTGTCAGTGATCAAGGTGGCAACAGCTGTCCCTGCACCTATGCCCTCACCTTTGAAGGAGGAACTCTCCATACAGTCATTAGTCCAGGCAAATCTGCTCTCTGCTGTAAAGAAAATCCAATCACGGCATTACCTAATTGGGCACATTGACTTCTGCCTTAATAGATATGGATTATCTGCCAGGCCATGGCCTCCCTCTAATGGGGCACCACAGAGAGGAACCAACAGACATTTTTCTCCCACAAAGATAGCAGTTGAATCTATTACCTTACATGGTAACCAGGGAAGCCTCTGTTGGAGAGGTGGGGGAAAATATTGCAGAGCTTCACAAATGATTCTGACTCTGAGACATCAGGAAAAGGTACAGATGAATTGTTCACAGAGGTGAGTATTTCTAAGTGCTCATATAACAGATCACATGAGTGAGCTCTGTCAGTACTGGGCTTTGAAGCTGGCATAATTTTTATCTTGGACATTTTAGACATTCTCCAGTAAAACTCGATGCTTTTACAAGGAGAACTGGTCTTGCTAGCTTTTAGTGATTTCAGCCGTAATTTTAGGCAATGAGGAACACACTCCACAATGTACTGTAGAAGGCAGAGCACCTGATGGTGAGTTACAATAATCAAGGCCTGGTCCTGCCTCCACCAGCAACACTCACACACTCATCTACAAGCCAATTTCTCCATCTTCACAATGGGATTGATAGTCTACTTTCTTCCATATCCAAGAGGAGTATGGAGGGAAAATATCATAAACTAGTTAAAATAACGCATACTTCTTTGGAAGAAAAGCAAACACAGACCCCGTTAAGTAGCCAGGAGGCCTAGGATGTTTGCACACAGAGGCAGAGAATGGAGCCGATTATTCAAATAATTACTGCAAAATAACTCCCACACCCCCACTCCCCACAGAGAAGGGAAAACAGTAAGTGTACACATTAACATTTATCTCACTAATCTGAGTATTTCAATAAAAATAAATTTTTGATTGCTGAAATACCCAGATAGTTCCCTAATTGCCCAGGGGGGAAAAGAAAATGTTGCTTCTAGAAGAACTTTCTGTTAAATATCTTACATTTAGGAGAAACTGACTGAGCAAATATGACAGTGGAAACTTCATACTCACACTATGCTCCTACTTTATAAACCTTGAGCTCAGAGCACCAACCTTCCACAGCTCCTGTAAGCTGTTAAATTCACCACCAAGTCTGATAAATTTGGGAATGCAAACTTTCTTATAATTTATTGCATAAGTCTTATCCCAGTCCTAGGCAGAGGTCACAGCCTCACCCTTTGGTCTTAATGTTAACCAGCTGCCATGGAGTTGATTATGACTCAGGGTGACCTTATGTGTGCAGAGTAGAACTGCTCCATAGAGTTTTCAAGGCTGTGATCTTTCAGAAGTAGATTGCCAAGCTTTCTGCAGAGGCACCTCTGGATGGATTCGAACTGTAAACCTTTTGGTTGGTGTCGAGAGCTTAACCGTTTGCGCCACCAGGGAACTCCGGTCTTAATGCTAGACCTTTTTGTACAAGCAGTGTCTTTGACTACGTCCTGACTAAGAGATGGGTGCTCCCTTCAGCTGCTCATCTCAGGCCACCCTAGGTAATCAACCATTCACCTGCCTGCCCTCCTCCACCCCCCAGAAAGCCTCTTCACTCCCTATCTTTCATCTCCATGGGCCACACTCCTGCTGAGTTCATCCTAGACCCTGACTCAGAGTAGAGCAACCCGATATGACCCATGAAACCAGCAGCAGCAAAAGAAAAAAAAAAAAAAAAAACCTGATCTCCTGTCTTAAAATGCCCTAATCTTTCTCAGCAACATTTTCATAAAGAAGCAAGAACTGCCAGAACCATACTAAGACCCCAACATTATATTTATGTTCATAATTCTAGATCAACATATGATTTGTTTTAGAAATTCAAGGAAAGCATGATGTAGGAAGATACATCAAAACCAAGGACCTTGTTCAAAAGGTTATGACTGTAAAAAGTCAAAGTAATATGACTATACATCAGGTTCCAAAGTTTTAAATTTTGTAGTAAAATGCCTTCTTGGGCCTATGCAAACCTCTAAATCATTTATATATGTATGTATATATATGGAGAGAGAGAGAGAGAGAGAGCCTTTATTATTAAATCTCAGGTTTAAAGGGGGCCTTCAAGCACTGATGCTCAAATGCTGATCTACAGGCCCATTACATCATGTTGAGGATTGCTAGGTCTAAGCCAAATGAGGGAAAAAAAAAATGTATGTGTATGTGTGTTTATCATTGTAAGATTGTCACTGTCCTTATCCTAAAAAAGACCTATTCTTTATTACCACCTTTCTTTTTTTGTAAACTTACCTTTCCTTTTATGAAATTATAATTTTATTAGAAGATTATTTTGTTTTTTTTTTTTTGGTCTATTTCTTATCTGGCAAAATAAAAGCTTGAAAACCTGATCTCAGACTCCAAATTTTGGGACTGGGGTGGTTACTTTACAGATCCTTGAAATTTGTACACCTGGGATATAAGATCAAACAACAGGTACCAAACTCTGATGTTTGCATGCTCCTCAATAATGTCCATCCATTAGTCTAAGTTGTATCTCCTACAGTCATACAAACTCACCTCTCCTTTTTCCACATGAAAGTCCTTTCTATAGTTGGAGAGTTCTCCTGTTTCCCTTAAGATCTTTTTTCTTCAGAATTAAATATCTATCTATCTATCTATCTATCTATCTATCTATCTATCATCTATCTATCTATCTATCTATATATATATATATATATATATATATATATATAGTTTTCAACTACCTTTTGGAGCCCGATCTCAAAACAGAGTCTGTGAGGAGAAGAAAACACTTCAACGAAAGAAATGTTTATACATTTGTTATTATTGTTTAAGGAAAGAAATATCATCTCTTCTATGTTTTTTAAAGGAGGAAACAGAATCCAAGTGGTTAAATGGTTTAACCAAGATCAAACAGCTTGTTAATGACATTCAGTACTCAAATCAAAATGTCTTGCCCTTTACAAATGTTTGCATTAAGACAAGGGACAGAAAAACAGTAACACATGTACATAAATAAATTTAACAAATATTTTCAGTGTCCAGACTATGCCATACATTCCTGTAGGAGCAAGGTTACAGAGAGCAAGGTAGAATCCCTGCTTTTGAGGAGCTCACAATTACAACAGAGTAAGTAAAAAAAATAGCAAAGATATGGAAAAGTGGAAGTACAGCCACCACACGTCTGTCAGTGGAGACTTGTGTGTTGCTGTGATGCTGAACAGGTTTCAGCGGAGCTTCCGGACTAACACTGGCTAAGAAGTAAGGCCTGGCAATCTACTTCTGAAAATCAGCCAATGAAAACCCTATGGATCACAATGGTTCGATCCCATTGTGTGTAGCGTGAGTCAGGAGCCAACTCAATGGCAGCTAACAACAACATGAAAAAGTGGCATGAGAAAATAGAAACAAAAACAACATGCTTCACTTGGGGGAGCTGGAAAGGCACAAGAGAAGAGGCATTTAGGCTGGGTCATGAAGGGTGAGTAGGAGTTTGCCAAGAAAGGTGAAATTTTACCTAAGATATTTACTGCAGAAGGAAAAGCACGTTTGGAAGAGAGATATAATGAGTTCAATTATAGACCGCTGAACTTCAGGCAACTTTGAGACATCCAGAGATGACAGCCAGGAGATAATTACTGCATGTAAAAGGAAATTGAAAAAACAGACTTGCAAGGTACACGTACACAGAAAGTAGAGCTGAAAGAAAACATCTTCACTCTTATACCAAATTAGAAAATGCTTTTTATAAAAGCTTAGGATGAATTCACTTTTAACTCTATGATCCAAGAGAGTTTTGTTTTCTGAATCGTGGTGCAGAAATCTATTTTCATTAATAATGATGAAATAAGAAGAAGAATAGGAAATGCATCCTACAAACAGGTGAGTTTCAACACTGTGAAAATAAATTTATTCAACATCAAACCTTCTATCTTTAACTGACGGATATCTACAGTTAATCTACAACCAATAGGTTGTCAGTGTTTAAAGAACAGCTACCCTAGTTTGCCATTACTAGAAAAACAAAAGTAAAGAGGTAGGCTTATCTTCTAAATTTCTTGAGTTTGCCTGCTTAAGATATTTTTTATATAAACATGGAAGTGGCTTCTTGATACTTGATAAGCACGCTGTGATTCTTTTCATCCTAGCAGAGATAGGTAGTTTGGTTAGGGTCCAGTGGACTTGAAGCAAGACTCAGAGATGGAGATATGGATTTGCCATCACTAACTCTGGTGTTTTCAATCACCTCATTTGCATGCAAACGCTGGGAAATAAATAAGGAAGACTAAAGAAGAATTGATGCCTTTGAATTATGGTGTTGGCGAAAAATATTGAATATACCGTGGACTGCCAAAAGAAAGAACAAATCCGTCTTGGAAGAAGTATAGCCAAAATGCTCCTTAGAAGCAAAGATGGGGAGACTTTGTCTTAGGTACTTTGGACAAGTTATCGGGAGAGATCACTCCCTGGAGAAGGACACCATGCTTGGTAAAGTAGAGGGTCAGCAAAAAAGAGGAAGACCCTCAATGAGATGGACTGACACAGTGGCTACAACAATGGGCTTAAGCATAACAATGATTGTGAGGATGGCGCAGGACTGGGCAGTGTTTCAGTCAGTTGTACATAAGGTTACTGTGAGTTGGAACTGACTCGATGGCACCTAACAGCAACAACAAAACTCTGCCTTTAAAAAGATCTTGCTGGTAGACTGAGAAGCCTGCTAAGGAGCCGGCACCTGCTGCATGCCACGCTGTGTCACTTTGATAACTGTTCTGTTCAGTTGAAGGGGGCTTGTATCAAGGTTACTATGTAGTGAGTCAGAATCAATTCAATGGCACAAAATAACAACATGTAGTGAAGGAATCCCTGGGTGGTGCAAATGGTTAACAACTTGGCTGCTAACCCAAAGGTTAAAGTTTTGAGTTCATCCAGAGTTGTCTCACAAGAAAGCCCTGGCCATTTGCTTCTGAAAAATTAGCCATTGGAAATCCTCATGGAGCACAGTTCTACTTTGACACACATGACGTCGCCATGAGAGTCGACTCAATGGTAACTGACTTTATCGAGAACAGCTGCATACAGTACAATAGATTGCACTTGCATAAGATAGTTCTGACTTGATTTCTTCAACCACATGCTCTCTGATAGTACCTCCTCCATGTCTCTCTCCAACATCAACAAATCTCCACTCCCTGGTGCCTCATAGAACATAAGCCTGGGCTTCATCATCTCAGCTTTGAGCTACAACTGAGCACAATACCATGCACATTGTAATAGCTCAATAACTATTTTTTGTTTGATAAATGCAGCCAAAAACAACAATTACACATTTAAAAATAAATAAATAAATTTGAGTCTACAATACCTAGCAACACTGCCTGCTCACATGCTTACAATATATAGTTGGAGGTCTCCCTCCAACAGGGATTGACTCAGGAGAAAACTTTTGTGGGCATTGTTTGCTCCTTCCTTTTTACTCATCTTTTGAAAGTTCCAGCTTGGAACTTTGAATAATAACCTAGTATTTTAACCTCTCCATACTACATTTAAACTTACTGAACAAAATGATCTCTTTCTGTTCTGAGGCTTCTATTTTGAGTTTTCTCTTGGCACCATTTTAGCATGCACTTAAAATTGGGATTTTGGGAGCTTGGATGAGATGCTGAATAATTTTCTGTTATGCTTAACTGAGAGACACAAAAAATATTTCAGAGAAAGAAAGATGTCTTTAAGTTGTTATAAGAGTAATTTGGGATGGGACTGATAGGAAATTTAATTTAAGCAGCATTGATATGTGAAATAAAATACTAAAATGTTGCTTTTATACTTAGTGGTATATTGCTAAGCATATGTAACAGTGAGGAGTAATCACATTTCGGTTGCATCTAAAGAAGTCTTGTCTATCTGCCTGAATTATTTTGTAAATATAAGTTGAATAAGACCATTTCAGTGTGATATTATTTAATATCTCATCCCTCAACCATAGATAGAGCCCAGGGATGAGTCCTTTGTAAATACACTCTGATAATCACCCCAGAACATTTAATTTATGCACAAAAGTTGCTATAATTATTTCTCCTGATAGTTTGTTTTACACACTGATAGCAAGACAATTAAGAGCCTTCATTAAAAATATAGAGCTTCAAAATAAAAAAGAACAAGACTTGGCTACAAACCATTAAAGGATATTATTCTCTTGGGCTGTTGGTCGGCCTCTCTGCAGTTTAATCTGCCTCTCAGCAAAAATACCAAGATAATTTCAGAGAGTATTATGCTCAAAAATATTGCTCATATATATACTGGCAGGAAGCACTGTCTGGGAAGGAAAATCATCTTGCCCCAGAAGTCTGTTGAAATTGTCCGGTGAAAAATAATGAAGTATCCAATGTGTTAAATCAAAACAATGAATGTAAAGACACACTATACAAAGGTTTTTGAAGCAAATTTGAAGTTTTCTTTTCAATATTTTTTACTCTTGTATAGACCCTGCTCCTTAAGGCCTGGAAAAAAATCTCTCTTGTAACGAACTCTTCAAAGGAAAATTTGAGCAATAAATAGCTTGTGGTATTATGGGATTATACATTTTAAAGCTAAGTGTAAAAGCAAGGCCATAATTTAAAGAAAATCAATGGACAGTTTTCCAGCTAATCATGGAATTTATATATTCCCTGTTCTCTTTCTCCTTGACTTCTGTGTATCACTAAACACAATCTTTGCCCTCTTAGCTTCTGGTCACAGCACTTGCCTTGTTTTTTTCCTTCCTCTCCAACCATGTTCTAGTTCCCTATCTCTGTTACGAACTATCCCCTCAGATCACTATAAAGCCTCAGCTATTTAAAGCTATGGAAATCTATCTCTTTAATCCAATGCCTAAAACCACACACATCATCTTATTTCCAAAACCTGGTGTCCCTCCTGACTGTTGTAGTTCTTGCAAAGGCACTACAGGTACGTGTCGTCGAACGTTCACGATATGTTCTGTGAAATACGACGTTATCTGATTTGGGCATTGTGAGAACACCGTATTAAAAAACTTTCTGTGAGCCCGCTTCCCATGGACCTCGTCACCTTTGCTACTGCTGCTGCTGGAGCTGCTGGCAAGAGTAGTGGCGGGACTGGAGCAAGAGGAAGGGACTGTGGAGAATAGCACATCCAGCCCTGCCCGCTGTTCTGTCTGCCTGAGGAGTCCAGGCCCTCGGCAGCCACTGCCACTGCCACCCACCTGCCCCAGGGACAAAGCCTGAGAGAACGACGCCCACAGCCAAGTCCTCTGCCTTACCTGCCTGTATCCCACCTGCGGTCCAGTGCTGCAAGAATCTGGATTTGGGATCTTTAAAACCATTAGGGGGAAATAATAAACAAAAAGAGAGCTACTTTCCCTTAAAATAAATAAATAAATAACTTATAGGCCCACAGGCTTACGTATGGTTGTATTTTGTGCGAACAGACGTTAAGGGATGCGTACCTGTGTTACTCTTCCAATAACCCAGACTCACAATCCCAGTCAACTGAGTATATCACACTAATGCCCCATATCCAGTCAGACACCAACTCTTCTGTATTTTTCATTGTAGTATCACTCAACAATATTTATTTCTAAGTTATGGGATTTTATAATAAATATGTATTATTTAAATATACACACACACCAGTGCATCTCTCTATACACACATACTTATAATACGTTTCTCCGTATTTCTATATCTTGTATCTGTCTCTTCCTTTTCTCAGTGCTAAGCTCCATATTCATCTTTATTTGATTCCTCAGCTCATCTCACTTGTCTTCAATGTCCCACTTCTATCCTGTCCATTTGAATCAGATTAACCTCACTTCCCATTTGGCTAAGAAGACTAAAGACTTCCAATGTGTATTCTCTCAACTTCCATTCTTAAAAACCTCAAAACTTCCCAGAATCCTCAGAAATTCTTCCCTCATGTTTTCCAAGTGGGCGTGATTCTTTGCCCGTCTATTTTTTCTTGGATCTTGGCCATCAGTCAATTATCCCCCTACCTCCAGGCATCTTCTACCTCTTTCTGAAAAATAACTTCTTTCCCTTTACCTACAACATTCTCAAGTACTTCATCTGAGCAAAAAGACCTTGTTATAACTCTGCAAATCTCCCAAGATACCAGGCCAAGTCTCTTTTTTCCTTCACATCATTCTTCTCAAGAGAGAGTTCTGCCTTTCCTTCCTAACCTTCCACTGACTTCTCAACCCAGTTTTCAGTCTTTAGCACTCTACTGAAATGGATCTCTTGAAGATCATCATTTAATTCCTGAAAACAAAATCCAGTAGCCTCATTGCAGTTTTTATTCTTCTTGGCTTCTCTCATAGATTTACCACTGCCAACTTTCTTCTGTTTCTCAAAATTCTCTCCTCCCTTGGTCGCTGAGACTCTCCAGTCCCATAACGCTCCTCCTATTTTGCTGATACCTATCAGCTTTCCTTTTTTGGCATAGCTTCCTCCTTCTATCCCTTAAATGTAGGTTTGTCCCAAGCTGCTGCTATTGTTGGTCCCTTCCCTTCTCTCTCTCTATTCTTTCTCAGATCAATTTCATTGTCTCACATGTGGCTGGTTAGCAAATCAGTATTTCTTACCTCTATCTTGAAATGCAGACCAGATTTCCAGCTACTTCCCAGACAGCTCACTTGACATTTTACAGGCTCATCAAAATGTAATTTAACATCTCTCTCTAAATATCCTTTCCTGAATTTCCTGTTTTATCAATTTTTTTCTCTATTTACAAAAAAAATCTTAGTAGGATTGTTCTTTTTACTGTCCCAAAACACAGCTCAACCATTTCTTCCTAGATACTTTAAGCTATCCTCATTCCAGGAATATCTTTATTCTTTCTTTCCATCTAGCAAAATACTACACAACTTTTAAGATCCAGATATCAAGTCCCTATGCTCCATGGCCTAACCACTTGTCACCTCTGAACTCATACATCACTTATGGTCTGTCCCTTTGATTTAGCATTTGACAAACTGTTACTTGTGACATCTCATTTGTTTTTGTAGCATATTTTTATTTAACCTTTTATATGCTTATATATTATTTACTCAATTAGATTGTAATTTTTTCCAAAAGCATGGCTCATCGATATGTTTCAATCTGCTACCCTCACTCATATATCTAAAATGTATTTGTGATGTTTACTATATGCCAAATGTTAGATGCTGGGGAAAGATATATGTGACATGCTTCTAGCCATAGAGGAGTTTAACGTCTAATGGAAGAGACAGAAATAAAAATAAATAAGTACAACAATGTGAAGAGTGTTGTGTTAGAAGTGTGCACAGTGTGTTTTGGGCAAGCAAAGGAAGAAATGTCTTAAGGGAAATAAAAATTGTCCCAGAAGATGCCACTTAGGATTATTCTTAAAAAAAGAATAATAGTCAAGAAGGGGGACAATGATGAAAGGGCATTCCAAGTAGGGCAAAGGTAAATAGTCAAGAAGAAACATAGTTTATTTACATAACAGAAGTAATTAGACATGGGTAGACAGGAGGAGTAAAAAAAAAAATAATTAGAAAGACAAGAATCACAAAGATTTTAAATATCAAACTAAGGATTTTGACTCCATATGGGGACAATGGGAAGCCAAAGAGGGATCTTTAAATATAACCTTTTTAAGTCTGACATACAGAAATGTTCACAAATCATAAACGTACAGCTCAATGAATTTTCACAAAACACACATACTCATGTAAGATTAAGAGGAGAACACTACCAGAACCCATGGGAAGATTTTAATCAATGGAAGTATATGATCAGACTTGTACTCTGTAATAGCTTTCTGGTACATTGAAGGAAGAGGCTATTGGCAGGTAGATCATTTCTATTGTAAAGACATAACGGCCTTAAAGCAGTGGCATGCTGAATAGAGAGGCAGGGATATATTTAAGAAATATTTGGAGGACAAAATCAATAGACTTTTCAATAGACGGGTGTGAGAAGTGATGGAGAAGAGAAATCTGAGACATGAGGCTAGATTAATGATTGTGGTGGATAATTTGCAAAGATAGCCACAGCAACTCCTCCCATCCATGAGCAGATACTCTTTTGCAGTTAACTTTGCCACTTCTCCCATTAAAAAGTGAAATCTATCTCTATGCCCCTAGAATCTGGCCTTGTTTTGTGACTTGCTTTGGGGTCACAATGTTTTAAAGAAATCATATCACTTTGAACTAAAAGGCACAGAGGTAGTTTAAAATGAAAAGAGGCCTCTAGGCGCAAATTTTCTACAGGCAGGAAGCAGGCTGAGAAAGTCACTAAGCTTGCAAACACGGTTCATTTCTTATTAAAAAAAAAAAAAAAAAAAAAGACATTTCAGAATGTGGAGGCAAGAGCCCAGGAGGCAGAGCCAAGAGTCTAGTGAATAATATATTAACGAACTCTGGGGTATACAATTAACTTTACCCAGAGAATTTGGTCTTTGTCCTTGGGTCCTGGAAGATATCCTCTAAACCCTTGGAATTTACAGAGTGATCGGAGTCTTTATCCATGAGGGCTCCAGACCAGATGTAAGGTTTTATACTAACGAGGCAACTCGTGTTGGTGGGAGCTGTCCATGCCAGAAGGATCTACCACATGATATCAGCCTGATCTCAGGGGCTGGGGAGCTAGCAGTTGAGTTCAACAACATAGGCAATCATTTAATCAATCATGCCTATGTAATCCCCATTAAAAACTCTGGACACTTAAGCTCATGTGAGCTTCCTGGTTGGTGAAAGACATCGATGCTTGGGAAGGTAACACATCCCTTAGGACATGGAAGCTCTGCATCATGCACGGAGCCTCCCAGACCTCACCCAATATATCTTTTCATTTGTATTCTATTTGCTAAAATAAACTTATAATCATAAGTATAATACTACATGAGTTCTGTGAGTCATTTTAGTGAATTATAAAATCCAAGGGAGTAGCAGGAACACACAAATTTGTAGCCAGCAGGTCACAGGTGAAGGTGTAATGGGGGCTCCTAAGCTTGCAGCTGGCTTCTGAAGTCTTGGGCAGTCTTGGTAGTCTGGAAGACTGTGCCTTTTAACTTATAAGATCTAACCTAGCTCCAGTGGTTAGTGTCAGAAGAAGAAGAACTGCAGTTGCAGTTGATGTCAGAGAAGATATTTAGAAAATCTGCTGGAAGGCACACACTCAGACAGACAGACACGCATATAGACACTTTAAGAACCATTCAGGAAGTAGAACAGGCTCTAATCAAGGAATATTTCCATCCCTAAAGTAGGGAGAACTAGTGACATTTACCTTGCTGGATTTAATAATTGCTATAGTTTAGATGTTGCTCTGTGTTTTCCCATTCTTCCCTCTTTTGAATAGGAGGATCCATTGGAATTTAGCTGGTTGAGTGTTTGAAGTGCAGATAGCTTAGTCTGTTTAATTTACGAGTCTCTGGATCAACAGGATGCGCATCCAAAGAAACAGACCAAGGAGCCTCAACTGCATGGGATCCTGATAAAGATGATGAGATTTTGGATTTCGAGCCTGAGCCAAAATGTCACGAGACTTTTTAGGGAAAGGGTGAGCATATTTTTTATGTGGGAGAAGTATAAATAATTGTGGCCAGAGGGTGGACTGTGGTAGATTGAAAGCATAGCCACAATACATTGAAGTTCCTCTCATCAAGTGGTAAAGTCTATTCCCCACTTGTTTAACCTTAGCCAGTCTTGTGACTTTCTTTGGCCAACAGAATATGCCAGCAGTGATGTGCAAGTTTTAGAACCGAGTCCTTGAGAGGACCTGCAGTTTCCACTCCTGCTTTCTTGGAATGCTGCCACGTAGGCAAGCTGGCCCAAGCTTCTGGAGGATAAGAAAAGGTTGAGGGAGACAAGGGGCATAAATATTTAAAACAGGCCTTTGTAGATCTGTACCTTATTTAGGAAATAGAGTGTAGAATGAGTTTCTGAGAATTTAATTCATATTAACTAATTGTATAAAATATGAATTAAGAACTGAAGAAAAATTCAAGCTTCGAATTGCAATATTGAAGGATTCTATGGGCAAAATATTGAATGATGCAGGAAGCATCAAAAGAAGATAGAAGAAATACACAGTCACTGTACCCAAAAGAATTGGTCAATATTCAACCATGTCAGGAGGTAGCTTATTGTCAGGGATTGAATTGTGTCCCTCAAAAATATCTGTCAACTTGGCTGGGTCATGATTCCCAGTATTGTATGATTGTGTACCATTCTGTAATCTGATGTGATTTCCTTACGTGTTGTAAACTCTACCACTGTGATGTAATAAGATGGATTACCGGCCCTCATATTGATGAGGTCTACATGATTAGATAGTGTCTTAAGCCAATCTCTTTTGAGATATAAAAGAGAGAAGCGAGCAGAGAGACATGGGGACCTCATAACACCAAGAAAGCAGTGCTGGGAGCAGAGCGCATCCTTTGGACCTGAGGTTCCTGCACTGAGATGCTCCCAGGCCAAGGGAAGACTGATGACAAGAACCTTCCTCTGGAGCTGACAGAGACACAAGGACTTTCCCTGGAGCCCGCACCCTGAATTTGGACTTGTAGCCTACCAGACTGTGAGAGAATAAATTTCTCTTTGTTAAAGCCATCCACTTGTGGTATTTCTGTTATAGCAGCACTAGATGACTAAGTCACCTATGATCAAGAACTGATGGTATTGAAGGAATACATACAAGCTGCACCAAAGGCACTGGCAAAAATCAAAGCTCCAGGAACTAATGGAATACCAACTGAGATGTTTCAACAAACGGATGCAAAGCTGGAAGTGCTCACTTGTCTATGCCAAGATACTTGGAAGACAGCTACCTGGCCAATCAACTGGAAGAGATCTGTATTTGTGCCTTTTCAAGAGAAAAGTGACACAACAGAATACAGAAATTATCAAACAATATCATTAATGTCGCACGCAAGTAAAATTTTGCTGAACATCATTCAAAAATGGTTGCAGCAGTACACTGACGGGGAACTGCCAGAAATTCAAGCCAGATTCAGAAGAGAACGTTGAATGAGGGATATCATTGCTGATGTCAGATGGATGTTGGCTGAAAGCAGAGAATACCAGAAAGATGTTTGCCTGTGTTTTATTGACTATGGATTATGGTGTTGCCAAAGAATACTGAATATACCATGGACTTCCAGAAGAACGAACAAATCTGTCTTCAAAGAAGTACAACTAAAATGCTCCTTAAAAGCGAAGATGGCAAGACTTTGTCTTACATACTTTGAACACGTCATCAGGAAGGACCAGTCCCTGGAGAAGAACATCAAGTTTGGTAATGTAGAGGGTCATCGAAAAAGAAGATGACCCTCAATGAGTTGGATTGACACAGTGGCTGCAGCAATGAGCTTGAACATATCAAAGATTGTGAGGATGGCAAAACTGGGCAGTGTTTTGTTCTGCTGTACATAGGGTCGCTATGAGTTGGAACTGACTCAACAGTACCTAACAACAACAATAACAAGTCTGATGTATAAAGCCAGAATGCTAATATATTAATTTATCTTATGAAATACAAATATCATATGACCAATATTTCTTGAGTTTACATTAGTGCATCTTCTTCCTATAGTCAGATCCATTTAGAAAGTCAAATTATGATCAGAAGATTACCTTAGAGATTATAGAATCATAAAAATGGGTGACATCTACAAAACTGACACTTTTAATGTTTCATGACAACTAAGATAGCTTGAAGCTGCCACGCCCACAATGATATGACCTTGGCATATTATGCTTAAGGTCATTTATTCATTTATATGAAAAGTATTTATTGAATGCCTCCCACATGACAGACACTGTTCTTGGTACTGAGGACACAGCACTGAAAACAACAGACACAAATCTTTGCCCATACGAAGCTTACACTATGGTACTATGTCAAAAACCCCTCTCTGCTGGATGTTCCTTGAATGAGCACTAGCAACACTGGACTGTATGCTTTTCCTCCTCTGCCTCCATTGCTGACTTCCTTTCTGCTTTACATATTCTTTCTTTAGATGATCTAGCAGCTCTTTTCTCTCTTTAAAGTGACTTGCAACAAGCCTAGTCTTATCCATGTTGTGTAGCTCTTTTAATGTAACTATTTGGTTAAGAACTCGACTGCTAACAAAATGGTCAGCAGTTCGAATACACCAGCCGCTCTTTGGAAACCCTATGGGGCAGTTCTACTCTGTCCTATAGGGTTGCTATGAGCTGGAATTGACTCAACGGTAATGGGTTTTCTTTTGTTTGTTTGTTTATTTACACATTAATTCCCATGTTTTGGGGAAGCATATTATCCCTCCATTTACACTCCCATACTACTTCTACTTAGTATATTTGCCAACTGGATAATAACACAATAGATAAGGGAAAAGACATATACAAAACAGAGGAAGTATTATATGCGTGAAAAGAGAAGTGCCCTTCCTTAACTGTAAATAAGTTTCTAAAATGTTTATTTCTATGAGTCTAAATAGATAAAAACAAATTTATTCTATTACTTATATTTTAATTGCCTATATGTCTTGTCTTTAAGTACTAATTTTTTTTAAAAGCCAGTCAAACATTTCTTGACCTCAGTTGTGCTTTCCTTTTTTGGTCTAGTTTCAGAAGCCTTCTTATTTCTCCTCAGTAAATTTTAATTTCTTATTAAATCATAATTTTATGTTTTATAATATATATTTGTGTATCAGTGTATCTATATAATCCTCTCTTTCCTACCCCCTAAACATCCATTGTCTATAAGCTTCTCTACTTGGCTGTCATCTCTTCTCATTCTATGGCTCTCTTCAAGTGACCTAATCTACTCTTATGGCTTTAACCATGTACTACTCTGGGTTCTCTAATAAAAAGAAGCTAAGACAAAATTAAATATGCAAAAAAAGAAAAAAAAAATAAGGAAATGCCTGTGAGAGGAAAATGGGGAGGGAGCCGGAAGAGGCTGGGAGAACCATCAGACTATGATGCCAACCTGACCCCAAGCGAAGGAGAGAAGGAAGGAAAATTGGATAGAAGCATCTTAGACTGCTCTGTAGTTCTAAGCAGTGTTTTGCAAAGTCTCAAAGAGTGCTCAAGCCAAAATCACTTATCAGAGAAGGCCCCTATATCCCAGGAATAGGCCTGCCCTAGTATTCCTTCTATAGTCAGTCATTGTCTGGGAGGGGCCCATGCAAAGCTTAGCCTCAATGAAAACAGGGATGGGTTTCAAAATTCAGCAGTTAGGTACGTTGGTTAATTACACTCCCTATAATTAGAGATCTACAGAAGTATTCGTATGGCCACCACAAATCACCAACTGACAATTCTCAAACTCTAATCACTAGCCCTAGCTTCTTTTCTGAGGTTTAAATTCATAATTTTGATTTCCACCAAATATCTCTGACTGATGCCCCATACTGACATCACTAATAGGTACAACAAATTGTTATTGAGTACCTATTATATACCAGGCATTGTACTATTCTGAATAAGCTCATAGATTGAACAGGGAAATAAACATGTAATAAATAATTGGAAGTCATTTGTTCTTTCAACAAATATTAATCGTATACCTAATGTATATGAGGCACTGGGACAAGTACTGTAGGTACAACAGTAAATAAAATATCATATGTACCTAAAAGCTTATGGTCCAACTGGATAAATCAAATAAACACAGTCATCATATAATATAGCATGTGAAACAGAAAAGACAATCTAAGTCTTAAAGAATAAATAGGCAGTATCCAATTTAATAAGAGGAAGGAAAGGACTTTTGAGGTTTTCAGAACAACATAAAGAAAGACACAGTAACAAGAAATAGCATGGTGTGTGAGGAACTATATGGTCTTAGTTGTTGCAGTTGGCTATTTCAATAATTAAAGTGAGATATAATAAGTACCTAAGTTGAATATTTGCCAAATGAATGCAAGACTATGAAAAGAGAAAGGAAAAGAATATTTAAGAGATATAGCTTGCAAGGATTGAGTGAGAAATTGAATTTGGGGTGGTAAAAAAGAAGAATCTTCCTAATCTCAGTATGTCCAGTACCAGTCTCACCTCCTGTATTTCATTTCTCAGTTAACGACCGTACCATTCACAAAGGTGCTCTAGTTAGAAACATCAGTGGGATCCTAACACACAGGCTGGTAGGCATGCAATAAATGAATACTGAGTTAACTAATTAAAGAATATGAGTTACATATATGAGTTAACATCATTGTCTGTATCATCAGATTCTTAGCTACAGCCAGAAAATCCGCTCTGGCTAGCTTAAGCAGAAAAAGGATTTATTAAAGGGTATTAGGTAGCTCACAGAATTAATGGGAAAGCTGGAGAATCAGACTAGAGACTAAGCTTTCAGGAATAATGCTCAAACCCAAACCACAGAACTGGTCTGATGAGGACAACACTGCCGCCACCTCCGATGCAAAGTATTAAATGCTACAAACTTGCTTGAAATGGCTGCTATGGCCGGCACCAGTACCACTTCTCTATTAGGCATTTGGCCTTGCCAACCCATTTGCTGTTGCCACCACTACCAAGCTGGACCCCTCTGCTGCCACCCGCAGCAGCAACAACCAAAGCCCTGTGTGGAGCCTGTTTCTCAGGATGCTCACTTCTAGCGTCCAGTCTTGAGTGGGTGCATCTGATTGGTGGAGCCTGGGTCTCTTGCCTGAGTCTCAGTTGCAAGGAAGACTGAGGAATTTAAATTCTGGCTTCAAAGCCAGAACTTCAATGCTGGAAAGGAGGGAGCTCTTAATGTGACAATTCCCCAAACACACAAAGTCTATTCAAACAATGATGGGTAGCCATGCATATAATGTACATAGCTTCACTCATCTTGTGACAGTATTTAAAAATTAACTTAAGTGCCCATTTAAGCAAGGCACCCAGCAGATTCACCGAAATGAAAAAGGAATAGTCCCTGCACATACTTCACAAGCTGAGACCCCTTTAAAAAGTGTGAGACTCTTCCCTACTGCAAACAAAGGAACTCTTACAAGTTTGATGGTAGCTAATATGCGGCAATGTTTTAAATAAACGGTTAGGCCTTTGTTTTACAAAATGCATTCGCCTTCTCCAAGCTTACCAAGTTGGCTGACAATTTCTTCCATTTAGTGGGTTCCATTATTTATCTTGGATAGAATAATAGTCTGTTTTCTTCTTCCTTCTTCAAACTGAACAGTTTGGGAGTGATGTGTATTATTCTGTCAGCTACCACTGTTAGTTCTTGAATAAAATTTGCTCAAATGTTTTATAATCTAAACCAGTGCTTGCAGCAGAACTTTCTGTGATGATAGAAATGTTCCATGTCTGTGGTGTCCAATCAGAAGCCACTAGCCACATAGGGCTACGGAGGCCTTGAAATATGGCTAGTGCCACTGTGGGACTGAATTTTTCATTTTATTTCATTTTAATGAATTTAAACTGAAATATAAACAGCTACATGCAGGTAGTAGCCAGTGAATTGGACATTGTAGATCAAAACCTCAAATACTCAAAAAAATGATCCTAGGCTCTTCGATCTCCAACATTCTTTCCATTACCTCTCTTCATCAGGTAACCCTAATATCTCAGATTGGGTCATTTTCCTTTTCTCTAAAGTTCACTAACAATCCCTGACATAGCCTTCATAACTGTTTCATATATTAGAATCACTCAGAACTGGATACAATCAGACATATGAAATTAAGATGGTCTAGATAACTGGAAAAAAAGGTGCCCACTCTCCAGTAACAGTGAAAGTGTGACCATATAAGCATTTTACCAAAGAGAAAGAGACAATTCATATTGACTACACATGTGTCTTTAAAGTCTAGCTACTGAAAATAAATAAATAAGTAAAAGGTCAGGCCAAAATACCATTAAGGGAAACATACATCAGTACACATTATAGGATTAACCAAGTGATCTTAAATTAAAATTAATTGGTAATGTTGGAACAAAATGAATCACAATTTATGTTAAACAACAACAAAACAGTAGTGATTGAAAACCACACCAGAATACTACAACTCTGATAATGTACCTACAAAGCAACTACCACTCACAGGCATACTCACAATGCATGGCAGCCTGACTTCTTTGTAGAACAGATTTAATTTTACTTAATAAATACAAAATTTTAATAACCTTTAAGAACTCATTTAAGAGCAGAGTCAAACTGTAGAAAAATTGACTGCCCATGTAATTGGGCATCCCTTGCCTGGAAGAACTGAAGGAAGGATGTGTTTTGCTTTAGATTGGTTCACAGCCCGAAAAATGACTCTCACACTTTCAGAACCTCTGCTTTAGGGAGAAACTTAATTGAATTGGACTCTTTGTTCTCTGTTGCTGCTTACTCTCCCTTTGGGTCATATTCTCCAGAATTTAAATGGATAAACAAGCATGTCAGATAAGCAAGCATCAAATACGATGTTTAACTGTGCTTGATGTTAAAATGCATTTATATCTACATTGAGGTCAGTTTCTCACCCTTCTAAAATATAATCTTCTCTTTCATCATAAAAGCCCTCTTAATCTCTACCTATGAGATCAAGGAAGGAACAAAATTGTAAAAATTGCATAGCTGAGGGGGGTCGTTTTAGAGCCTGAGGAAAGACATGAAAGCAGATGTAACCCGCTTCCAAATATAGGTAAGCTCAGCTTTGTTCTGTGGCATTCTTTAAGGAAGTTGAATTGCCCAGATTCGTTCACTCATTCATTCATTCAACAACACTTATCGAGGCCGTGCTCAGCAGCCTCATCCAAGGCACTAATGTGAATACATGTTGTTGTTGTTGTATGCTGTCAAGTCGATTCTGACTCATAGTGACCCTATATGACAGAGTACACAGAAGCATAAAAATTACTCCTACTTTAGGATATTACAATCTGGTCAGTGAGACTAACTTAACTGCCCCATTTTCAGCCTGAAGTGGCAAAATACAACTCATTTTAGCATGAGACAATGTTCTTTTTTTTTTTTTTAGGGTGTCACATCACATCTAAAGGTTCAAGAAGTTCCAATTTATTTAACTATTTTTATATTATTACAGTACTAAATAGAAACAAAATAACTAAGGGTGCATTTTATTGATAGCAATAATGATAGCAGCATTATGATAATGGACTAGACAACATGGTAATATTTCTACGATTAAAAATAAATCTTGTTAACAGTCACCTCCAAACTTCTGAAAAAGTCAGAAGTCATAGGGAAATCAAACATTAGATTCTATTATTCTTGAAGAGCAATGTAAAAGCTATATATTAAGCCATATATTAAAAAGAAAAGTCCACAAGCAATGATGGAGGCATTCTATAAAAAAGAGAATATTAAACCATTTTTAATATTTCTTTGTGTAAAAGATAGTGTCCAATCTAAAACATAAATGAAAGAGTTGCTTAAAACTCCTGAAGCCAACTTCCTCCAGCCAATTCAATAATATGGACTATGAGTAGGCATTTTCATCCAGCAGTTCCTTCTAATACCTGGTATAGAGAGGACTAAACTAATTTAATTTTAGATGCTTCACATTATCCTTGGAAAAATCCCTGGGAGAGTATTTTGTGGCATGTTCATGAGAGATCCCAAAATATACTGTTAACACAGTGCAAATTCATTTACACAAGTAGGCTGCAACCTAACATGATTTGTATATATGTACATATATGTATGTGTGTGTGTGTACACACACACATATGTATATATGTATGTATGAATATCCTGATGTCCAGAGAGACCATTTCTCATGCTTTTTCACATAATATAACTTCCATCGTTGGAAGCAGACACAGGCAAATCTTTTAAGTTCCTCTTCGATATGCATTCATATTCTATAGCAGTGATCTCCAAAGCGAGGTGTGTATGCCCCTGGGGAACATAAAACAATTCACTGGAGTTTTAGGAGAAAATATTAGAATATCTGCTTGCATATATATACATATATATATATTTAT